>NC_092343.1:84382500-84682500 GCF_046630445.1 Rutidosis leptorrhynchoides
TGTTTAAAATAACCTCGAAGTACTAAAGCATCCCATAGTCAGGATGGGGTTTGTCAGGCCCAATAGATCTATCTTTAGGATTCGCGCCTACCGTACATAGACAAGTAGTTTAATGTTACCAAGCTAAGGGTATATTTCTGGTTTAAACCCACGTAGAATTAGTTTTAGTACTTGTGCCTATTTCGTAAAACATTTATAAAAAAAATAGCGCATGTATTCTCAGTCCCAAAAATATATATAAAAGGGAGCAAATGAAACTCACGTATCAATATTGAGATTCAATATTGCAGGAAAGTACGTAGACGCAATGGAGATGATAAATACTAGATTGACCTCACGAGCATACCCATGAACCATACCCATCACCTCCATAGCTATAACCCATAATTTCCTTAGCTTCGACTCATTCAAAAAACTATTTTGAAATCACTCGGACATCACTCCGTCGTAATATTTTATGTATACTAATAATATCTTGAAATAATACAGAGCAAATATATATATATATATATATATATATATATATATATATATATATATATATATATATATATATATATATATATATATATATATATGTATATATATATATATATATATATATATATATAAATCGATTGAGAGAGTTTAGAGAAATATATTTTTAAGTTTCAATGAAATAATGAAACCTATTGAATTCTATTTATAATAGATATTTGAATTATTAAAGTATGAATTATTAAAGTGAATTATGAAAGTATGAATTATTAAAGTGAATTATTAAAGTTAAAGTAAAGTAAAAGTAAAGTAAAGGTAAAGTTAAAGTATAGTAAAAGTATAAAAACTATGTGTGTATAATACGCGTATAAATATATATAATATTAATTTAAATCGTTATATATATTTAATGAAATAAAATATAAATATCGTTATATTTATTATACTGGTTAAGTAATGAGTTGTCAAAAGTGATTCTAGATATTTATAAAAGTTATATACGTTTTAATAATAAAGTTCTTTTTAAACTGAAAACGTTTTTTTACGTTTGAAAATAGATTAATAGAATATTATGGAACCAATTCTCCACTAGCTTTTGTCTAACTTTCGAAATTGACACTTTTTATTTTTATTTATAAATAGCTTTACAAATTATTCAGAATATCGTTAAGAGGAATAGATTTTCTCAAATCATAGTGGACCTCTCAACAGAGACTTGTAATCATAATTCAATGTTTCTTATAATTCAATCATTTAATATATATTTTTTTAATTTTGTCGATAATCATATTGAAACAAATACGTTCATATAAAGCATTATATGTTTAAATACTTTGTTGACATTTTCAATTTATAACATATACACATATACATACATATTCATATATGTTCATTTAATGGTTCGTGAATCATTGGAATTTAGTCGAGGTTTAAATGAATGTATAAACATAGTTTAAAATCCTTGAGACTTAACTTAACAAACATTGCTTATCGTGTCAGAATAATATAAAGATAAAGTTTAAATTTAGTCGGAAATTTCCGGGTCGTCACATATATTAATCTCTTAACGTGTTTGATATTGTGTGATAGATGTCTACCTCTAGTACAAATCCTATTGATTCACCTAATAATAATGAAGAGTCGAATATATTTTGGGAAGATTCACAAATTTCTGAAGAGGAACCGTAAGAGGAGGAACCGGAAGAGGAGGAACCGGAAGAATAGGAACCAGAAGAGGAGGAATCGGAAGAGGAGGAACCAGAAGAAGAGGTTCCAGAGGAAGAAATATTGATACCTATAGTAAATCGATTAAATAAAAGAAAATCATCAACCAACGGACCAAAGTTAATAATGGTCAATGGTGTTTCCGCCGAAGAAGCAAAATATTGGGAAGATTACCAATTTTTCGATGAATCGGATCCCGATGAGGATTCCGATGATGTTATAGAAATTACCTCGACCCAATTTAATAAAGCAAAAGAAAATAATAAGGGAAAAGGTATAAAAATGAGAAACCCGATTCCAACCCCGATGAACTTTATATGTATCGACAACATCCGTATTTCCTAAAATGTAACAATGACCCGGGAACCTCGAAACCACCAGGTTTCTCTAAACCATTTGTTTTATAGTGCTACCGGCTCGTGGTTCACACTTGATGCTACCGGCTCGATGGTTCACATCATAATTTTATAGTGCTACCGGCTAGATGGTTCACACTTTGACACTCGTCACATACATGTTATGGCACTACCGGTTCGATGGTTCATACCATAACATTCACAAATAAATACGCCATATACACATACGTATAATTACTCCACTCACCTCGACACGTCCGCACAAATCATGTATGTAAATCACCTCCAAATGCAACCGAGCAAACCTTTTACCTATATTACGCATATAGATATACAAACAATCAACATACATCCTCTACAAGAGAATTCGATGCCAAAGCCCTTAACCAAGGGTTTATACCTACCTCAACAAATCCGTCCATTTAGACACCTAAAGTGGACTTCACCAATTACCACTACGGGTGGTAATTCTGACCCATTTAAAAAGGTACAAACTAACACTTATTGCACTTGACCTTACAAAACCAACCCATAAGCGTATAAGGGAAGTTATCGTAAATGAAGGAAATAAGATTATAGTGATTCGTCATATCTTTTGACGTCATCACAATTGATCTCCGAATTTAAAGAAAATCTTTGTAATCTATGTTGGATTTGATGCTTCGGTGATTAAGGAGATTATGATTCTCTTCGAATTAATATGATAATCCATCTTGATTTCTCTGTCGAGTATTTCACTATAAATCCACCTCCTTCGTTTCCTTACAACTCACACCTTCTATTCTTTATCCCTCAACTCATATTTTAAAGTATTTGTCAATATGCTTCATCCAGTACTGATTCTCAATATACTCCTCACTTTCATATCTGTCATTCTTCTTTTTCATCTGCCTCCGAAAGAATCTATTTACTTCTACTATACTCTCGGTTTTATAGTGTTTTTAGTTCTTTCGTGTCTTTATATTACTATATGCATCGATATATACGGTTTATAATTTTTGGCTGGTTGTTGGGTTTTATATCTTCCCTTATATTTCAAAGTCCCTGCTTTTGTCTTCTATAATCATTGACATCCATAGTTAATGCTCCCTTCTATTTGCTGCGATTTATACTCCAGTTTCTATTTTGGAGTTTTGTCCTTTCGTTTCTTCTTCTTGCGATTAAGCAACGTTTGTAATGGTCCAGTATTCGCAGATATGAATTTCTGAATGAACATAGTTAATGTTCTAAGAAAGAAATGGTAATGGCACGATCTTGATTTGTTAATTTACCAGAATACCCTGAAAAGACCGAATCATCAAGAAAATATATTCTTGATATTTTTAGAGATTAAATAGAATACAAGAGTCGTGTAACATGGAACATGATGACGGCATGGTCTGTGAATCATCATGTCCCATTAGAAACTCAGCATGACTTACTGTAATATAATCACGTTGATCAAGTGTCATTATATTATACTAACTCATGCTTCAGTTCCCAACACTACTTCAAAACATTCATAATTTAAACTCGAAAGTTTATAGAATATAGAAACTAATAGTTTCTTATATGATGTAACACTGATAGTGCAAAGAGATAAATGACTTCAGATAAGATTAGTTGTGAAAATATCTTCAGAAATATCGCGGATATTTATAATGAAAGATATGATAATATCTTAGAATTTCTAATATTGATGGATGATGATGAAGATTTGTCTGTAAAGGTTTAGTTTAAAGAGTAAGGTATTCGTTAATGACTTTAGCAGGCACTGAATCATTTGGATTCTTTGAAAGCAGATTTAGTCTTTGTGATTTTTCCACAGCCTCCTTCATAGTCTGTTCAATCCGTTTTCCAGTTCCAAACCTTCTCTTTTTCTCAGCTTTACCACCTTACTATTCTTTGTCATCAAACTTTTTACTGTTAAGATCGTTTACAGTTTTTGATGCTTCGTCAGCATTTTAAGAACTAGTTTGCATTTCAAAATATTTTTCAGAACTTCACATTCAAAGTATGTAAGTCCAGGAGATAGACGTTTTACGTATACATATAACTGTTGGCGTAGACATGCTGCAAGATTTCAAAATACTGGTTACTGTTTTCCGATGATTCGTATGACAATTCTCGTTACAAGATGCGAATGAGTAAATGATGTGATTTCAATAAATATAATGATTTTTCGAAAAGTCAAAGATAATTGAAGTTGTTGGTAAGTTTATTGCTAATGTGGCGAGATATGAAAGGTCCTCAGTAACGATGACGAAAGGGCAACGTATCTATCGAGGTTATAATAAGACTAGTCCGACTGAAAAGTCGAAGTTGACTTGCTGGAGCTGTGACAAAACTGTCTACTTTGAAAAGGAATTGAAAAGTCATTTTAGCTAATAAATGCCAAAGGGTCTGACACGGATACGCGTCGAACTATGACTTTGGCTTCGAGAGCTTTTTAGGTACATAAATGTGGGTAATATATGGTTGGATCATCATCTCGATTGTTCATTGTTTGAAGTGTCTTCGAAAACTTCGGAGAGTTTGAACACAGTTTGTAATCGTTAATATACATATGATGTTCTAACTGTGAAGACCCGTCCTAATCCATCCGGACGAAGTCCATATCGATTACAAACGATTCACAATAGTTGATTACATCGCGAGGTAATTGACCTCTATATGATAAATTTTACAAACATTGTATTCGTTTTTAAAAGACAAACTTTCGTTACATCGACAGTTGACAGGCATGTAAAGCATTTCATAATATATCCAAATATAATTGACTTAATAATAATCTTGATGAACTCAACGACTCGAATGCAACATCTTTTGAAATATGTCATGAATGACTCCAAGTAATATCTCTAATATGAGCAAATGCACAGCGGAAGATTTCTTTCGTACCTGAGAATAAACATGCTTTAAAGTGTCAACCAAAAGGTTGGTGAGTTCATTAGTTTATCATAAAGAATCATTTCATAATTTTAATAGACCACAAGATTTCATACTTCCATTTCTCATAATCATATGTCCCATGCATAGAGGCAAAAATATCATTCATATGGATTGAACACCTGGTAACCGACATTCATACTATGCATATAAGAATATCCCCATCATTCCGGGATCCTCCTTCGGACATGATATAAATTTCGAAGTACTAAAGCATCCGGTACTTTGGATGGGGCTTGTTGGGCCCGATAGATCTATCTTTAGAGTTCACGTCAATTAGGGTGTCTGTTCCCTAATTCTTAGATTACCAGACTTAATAAAAAGGGGCATATTCAATTTCGATCATTCAACCATATAATGTCATTTTAATTACTTGTGTCTATTTTGTAAAACAGTTATAAAAGTTGCGCATGTATTCTCAGTCCCAGAAATATATATAAAAAGGGAATAATGAAACTCACGCATATAAGTATTGTAACACAGTTAATAAAGCATTTGCATGTATTCTCAGCCCAAAAACGTAAAGAGTAAAAAGGGCAAATGAAACTCACCTAATGTATTTTGTAGTAAAAATACATATGACTATATTGAACAATGCAGGGTTGGCCTCGGATTCACGAACCTATAACAAGTATATATATTAACACATATAATGAAAATCAAATAATTCAATCTATTAATTTCATAGTATTTATATATTTAGTGTTGTAGTTTATATATAATTTTTACTAATTCCCAGTATCTATTTTATTTATATCTTAAACTATAGGTTATCTATATTTATTCTGTATATAATAAAAATTAATATTTAATCATAAAGTTATATATGTATATAAAAAAAATCAATAATTTGTTATATGTAATATTTATATAATCAATTTTAATATGTTTATTCCAAGATTTTTATGTAATACTAATATAATTATGTATCAATTTTTTTTTCTTATGTATTTAATATTTATTTGATAAAGTAATGTTACTAATAATAATAAAAATCATGTTAATGATGAAAATAATAATAATACTAATAATGATGAATAAAATGATAGTTTTAATAAAATTGTTAATTTTTAATGATAGTGTAAATTTTAATAACTATAATACTAATAATCTTATTACTAATGGTAATGACATTACTAATAATGATATTCATAATAATAATGATAATAATAATAATATTTATAATAATTATAATAATTCTAATACTTTATAATAATTATAATAATAATAATAATAATAATAATAATAATAATAATAATAATAATAATAATATAATAATAATAATAATAATATTAATATTAATACCTATACCTAACATATAACATCACGCGTTTTATTAGGGATCCCCAAATTCAGATCGAGTTAACGGATCAAACCCAGAGAGGGGTATTATCATTGAACAATCGATCAATCTTCGTTTTTATCATTAACAGATCCATCAATAGCAATCATCGATGACTAGCAGGTCCTCGATTCGAAATCACCCTCGTTCGATATCATCATTAATCTCCTTCATCATCGTCGATCATCCTCCTTTATCAATTGATCCAGTAACCGATTCCTTTAATTTATGAATTAGGTAATTGGTTTATTTTGTTCTCTTAATTCTTCATCTTTCTACATATATTTATATATTTTGTGTTTTTATTTATTAAATAAATATATTTATTTTTTATATATATATAGATCGAACATGGCAGTAATAAATGGTGTTTAATGGTATTTTGATGTTTCGTTTCAATTAGAAATAGAAAACGCACCGCAATAGTTGAATGTGTTCGGTTATGTTGCAGGTTAATCCGAAGTATAAAATGATGGCGACAGTAGCTGGTAACAAGCAGTCAAATGGGTTGGGTTTTTGTATTGTTTGAGCAAGGAGTATAAAGGTACGTTATTTTGTTCATGAGTTTAGGGTATTGAGAGGAATAGTTGTCGGTATATAGATAATGATGTATTTACCTTTGATGGTGTTTGAATAAAGAGCAACAAATTTGTGAATAGAAGTCGATTTGTAGTAGAATAATCTGTTCAATTGATGGTGCTTGATCAAACAGCAGCTCACGACATTAAGGGGTGTTTGTTTGGGTCTTATCGAAATAGAAACAAACAGAACAAGTAAAGTAGGCTTCATTTTCTTTTCTTTTAAACCAACAGCAACAGATTCCATGATTTTTAGGTTTTGTTCGTTTGACAGAAACAGTCACAGTCTGCAACAGCAAGGAACTGTAGTAGTAGCATGATTTATGGTTCGGTTAGCAATAGAAAACAGAAATAGCAGCAACAACAAGGTTTAAGGTTGACAGCAGAGCACAAGATGATGACTTGGTTTGGTTTCGATGGTATATGGTTGATGATAGTGCTGTTTTGGTGGTTGTCAATTATGCAACATAAACACGAAGACAGCAGTAGGATTATGCAATTCACATTGGGTTTATGTAGTGTTGTAAAGTGATGAAAGGTGAAAGTGTTGAAGGTGATGGTGGTTAGTCCATAGTGATTTGCAGTGGTTATTTGTAAGTTGAAATAGAGAACGTTATCGTAACAACAACAGGAAATCGAAGTGGCAGTGGGTGTTCTTGAAGAGTTTGGTTAATACTAAAATCATAAGGTAAGAGATGGGTTTTACACGGTTGTTCTCCAGTTGTAATTAGCAGCTGATGGAGAGGCTGTAATTGACAGCAGCAGTAGACGGTTGTTGTGAAGCTTAGGCAAAGTGATGTGTGTTTGTCATCGAGGAACAAAGGTTGGCAAATGTGGTTAATTGTGGTTTTTGAGAATATTATTGAATGTATATAATATAAGAATTATTGTTAAGGTGTGAATGACTGCTGAACTTAAAGTGTCCAATATAATTGATGATGTATTCATTTTATTTCTTTTGTTTTGTTTTGTCTTGTGAGAAACTGATAACAAGTATCCAATTTCTTTATGATTGACATACTTTATTGGACTCACATGGTTTAATAGTCAGCTCATATCCACTTTGTAGAAATCACGGATGAAAATTGGAAACAAGAAAGTAACCTTGAAAGTGATATATAACAACATATATTCTCCTAATTATTTATTTATATAATATATTTAATATTAATATTTACTAAATATATTATATTAATAATAATATTGTTAATATTAATAATAATAATAATAATAATTATAATAATGATAAGTTATTGAACACAATGATAATATGAATTATTAATAATAACATTAATAATGAACTAATATTAACATAACAAATTAATATTAATACATAATTATTTACATAAAAGGAACTTCTATATATATTATTTATAAATTACATATATTACAATTTTATTATGTATAGAAATCATTTATATTTCGCATATATTAACCTATAATATATAAGTATTTATTTATTAACTTCATTATTAAAAAAAAATATTTTTAATTATTGTATTCAAAGCTTTTAATATATATATAATTATGTATTCTAAAATACTTTCTTATCTAATTTTTACCTAACATGTTCTTACTACATAAATGAATATACTACTTACATATTTTTAAATAAACATTTAACATCATTATATATTTACAAGTAATATTCATATATATATATATATATATATATATATATATATATATATATATATATATATATATATATATATATATATATATATATATATATATATATATATATATATATATACATATCTATTTACAATTAATTTTTCGTGAATCGTCGAAACTAGTCGAAGGTCAAATGGATATATGAAAACAAATTTCAAAATTTTTGATACTCAACATTACAGACTTTGTTTATCGTGTCGAAATCAAGTAAGAATAAGTTTAAATTTGTTCGAAAATTTCCGGGTCGTCACAGTACCTACCCGTTAACGAAATTTCGTCCCGAAATTTGATTGGAATGGTCATAACTGACAATAAGTATGTTTTCATGGCGCATACGAGCTAGAAATTAGAGTTTTATCATCATTGAGTAATATAGATAAAACAATTCGATTACGCGAAGAGTATAAGTGAAGCTATCACAAAAGAGTGAAATGAGATAGACAAGTTTCATCATAACTTTTCACTAGTCATGGTTGAATTCCGGAATTCAAGGGATTTAAAGATAATCTTCAAAATCTAAAAGATTTGATTCTTCGGCGAGTAAGGAAATTAAGATCGCTATAATTAAATACGGTGATCTGCCTCGATTACTCTGTCTGATATTTCCATTATAAATTAGTCTCTTCTGTTCCATTATTCTCACCATTCCTATACTTCCTTTCTTAGTTCATACATCCAAAGGATTGTGAAAATACTTAATCCAGTTCTGATCCTTGTCCTTATCCTTACTATTGCAACAATCATTCTCCTTTTCCAACTTCCACCAGAAGAATCTGCTTTCTTCTACTTCGCCCTTGGGATTATAATGTTTTTAATTCTCCCATATCTTTATGTTGCGATAAACATTGATATACACGATTTGTAATTTCCGTGTTGTTATTGGGCTTTATATTTTCTCTTATATTTTGGAGCTCTTTGCCCTTTTATTATCTTCTTGACCTCTATTAAAGTGAGTAACGGTCCAGAATTCATAGGTATGAAATTTCGTACGATTATAGTATTCCAAGCAGAAAGGAATGTATTAGCACGATTTGATTTGTCAATTTATCAGATTCACTGAGAATAGAACTATCAAGAATGTACCTTCTTGATATGTTCAGAAGTTAAGTAGAATGAAAGAGTTATGTAACATGGCACATGATGACGTTATGATCTGTGAATCATCACGTCCCATTAGAAACTCAGCATGACTTACTATAATATAATCACGTTGATCAAGTGTCATTATATTATACTAACTCATGCATCAATTTCCAACATCACTTCAAAATTCATTCATAATTTATACTTAGATGTTACAGAATATTGAAAACTAAAACAGTTTTCAATATGATGTAATACAGATAGCACGAAGAGGTATATAATCTCGGACGAAAATATTTATGAAAATATCCTCAGAAATATCGAAGATATTGATGATGATATTTTGAAATTTCTAAGTTCGATGGTTGATGGAGAAAGATTTTCCGCAAGATTTTAACATGACTTCGGAGCAAGATATTCTCTAAAGATTTCAACGGATCCAGAATTTTCTGGATTCTTTAAATATAGGGTATGGTCCTTGTATTTGTCCTTGGTCTCCTTCATGGGTAGCTCAATATGTTTTTCAGTACCAAATTTTCTATCGAGCGTTCCTAACACTCCTTTCTTTATCATCAAACTTTTGGCCGTTTAAGCCATCTACAATTTTACTGTTTCCTCTGCATTTAATGCATCCATATCTGAATCATCGGTTATCAATTCGAGGTGGTTTCAGGAGAATTGTGTTTTTAGATGATTAAACGCTGATGGTAATATGATGGAATATGAAAGGTTCCCCGGTAACAATTAAAGAGCACGCATATATATCAAAGTTATAATAAGGTTGTTTTGAATGAAAAGTCGAAGTTGACTTGCTGGAGCTGTGACAAAATTGACTAATTTGGAAAGAGATTGCAAAGTTATTTTCGGTAATAATAACGCTAAAGGAATTAGCACAGCTATGCGTTAAACGTTTACTCAGTTTCCGAGAGTTTTCAGGTGCATAACAATATGCATCAATCTTTTCATCCGTAGATGAAGTGCGGTTGGTTCATCCTCTCGATTGAGGTGTTTTCAAGAATCTTGAAAGGTTTGAACGCAGATTGTAATCGTCGAGATACAAACGAGGTTTAAGATGAAATCAAGTGGCAACCTTGAAGAATTGTTTAGTTTCATATGTTATAATTAATATTTTAGTTCATTTTAATTGTCCAATGTCGACGGTCCACAGTTGATAGTCCACAATTAACAGTCCAATAATTCATATATAGTTTAATATATAATATTCGAATTAATTAACATGTGTCATGACCCGTATACGTCTCAGACTCGATCACAACTCAAACTATATATATTATTGTAGAATCAACCTCAACCCTATATAGAGAACTTGATCATTACTGCATATAGAGTGTCTATGGTGATTTCAAATAATATATATAGATGTGTCGATATGATATGTCAAAACCTTGTATACGTGTCCCGATATTTAAAGTGCGTAAAATAAATAACAGAAATTTAAATAACGATAAATAAAGTGCGTAAAGTAAATAATAGAAATTTAATGACGATAAATAAAATTGCGGGAATGTAAATTGCGATAAAATAAATTGCGATAAACAAAATGTAATCGGTCAGCTTGGAACAGTTAGCTAGGATTTTGTTAGCGTGGATTCTTAACAAAATTTCTCATAGTTAATTTGTTTGTCTCTAACAAATTTTATTTTGTCCAATGTTTTCTTCATTATGCCACTTATCGGATTCTGATAGGTCAAAATCCAAATATGAAATTGAATGAAAATGGTTATTCTGTGATGAACAGATTCGTATAGCTGTGGTTGTAAGTAGGATAGTAAATAACTGTTGAATCAGATTCGAAGAACGTACAATGTAATTTATTAATGTGAAATTTAAATATTCCTCGGGTATTACCTACCCGTTAAAATATTTTCACCATTAACAGTTTGTACAAGAGAATTTTTAATTACAATCTTTATGAAAACATATATACATATATATTTTCTTCAGATGTATTCATGGATTTAAGGAGTTAATATGATATTAAACTCATTTGCTTTTCGGTTGGAACTAGAATAAATAATCTCTAAAACTTTAGAGATTACATATTCGCCATGTCGAACGAAGATAAATGAGGTAGAACGATACGTAGAACGAAGATCATACTCAAAGTACATATGATGATATTGAAGCATGGATTGTTGATGGTACTGGTGCTGTTATTGATTGTACTGTTGGTGCCGGTGATGTTGCTGAAGCTGGTACATTTTGCACCATATTCTCCGAATTGATTATTCGAGCGCAAAGTTCGTTGACTTATTACTCCAGGATGATTGTCGGTCGGAACGAGCGAATGAATAGGTTTCAGAATTGTGGATAGAATATAATCTTGTCGAGTTACCCTGGAAATGAGACTGAAAATGTTGTCTCGAACAGGTTGTAAACGCTTCAGGTTCATTGTCAAGAGGTGAATTCGGTTGGTGGAAGGGATTGCCTTCTGCGCGTTTCCATTAATTAAGTCAACTACAAACCCATCAGATGAATTGATAATGGCTGATTGGTTAATTCATGCCGATGACGCTGTTTTCAGAGCTTAGGTGAACATCTATGTCTGAATAGCTGTCGGAATAACTATCGGAATAGCTATCGGAATCTAAGAGACTCGAATTGGTTGCAGGATTCATCTCGTATGATCAGATGAAGGATTTTTCGATAAGAAATGGATTATAGGATGTAGATTAGTACCCTGCAATACATAATTTACATATGCATATATAATACTAAAATCCCATAAGTTACGGAGGAAACTACGGAAGTTGTCAGGCAAAGTTACAGTAACAGATACGCTAAAATATGAAGTAGCAGATACGCTAAGATATGAATTTTTGTCTATACACTATTCATGAAATCATTACAGTAAGATGTGTCTAGACTAAGAATAATAAGCAGGTAATTTTCTAAGGATGATAAGCAGATGATTTTCAACTAGAAATGATAAGCAAAACTTTTGACATGCAGACACGGTCGAAGTCCAGACTCACTGATGCATCCTAACGACTTATCAGTTAGACACACTAATGCAGACCTGGTTCGCTAAGACCACCGCTCTGATACCAACTGGGTATAGTTTTGAAGTCAAAGTATAGCTTTGAAAGATGTAGGAATCTAAGAGTGATGTCTTATGTTAAATCATGACTTGGATTTTGATTTGTCAAAATCAGAATGCGTAATCAAATTTGGGTGAGAATGGTTGTTTTGATTACTATACAAGAATGTATATTGTTGTGAGATTTTGGGAGTATAGTTGATGATTTGCTTAATCAGATTCGAAAAATGTAACATATTAATTGTGAATTTATATATCTCTCGGGTATTACCTACCCGTTAAAAAAAAATTTCACAATTAATATTTTGTACAACATAATTTTATTACAGTCTTTATGAAAATATATATGTGCATATTTTCTTCAGATGTAACATAGATTTAATGAGTTAATATTAAATTAAACTCATTTGATTTACGGTTGAAACTAGAACTGAATAATCCCTAAAGACTTTAGAAATTACATAACTTTTACGGAGTATTTATTCAATAAAATTGAAATTATGAATTAATACTTCGTTATTTATTGGTGTTTGTAACCCTTGCACCATATTCTCTAAAGCCACTACTCGAGCGCGAAGCGCGTTGACTTCTTCTATTACACTGGGGTGATTGTCGGTTCGGACGAGCGGATAAATAAAATCTAGAATTTGATGTAGTATATAATCGTGACGAGATACTCTGGAAATGAGAGAGAAAATGGTGTTTCGGACCGGTTCGCCGGTAAGTGCTTCAGGTTCATCGCCAAGAGGGAAATGTGGTGGATGGAAGGGATCACCTTCTTCTTGTCTTCAATTATTGAGGAGGCTACGAACCTATCCCCAATTCATCCAGAATAGATGATTGCTAATTGGTTGATCCATTCCGGTCACACTGCTTTAAGAGCTTGAGTGGGATTCCATATCGGAATTCGAGGGACTTGAACTAATGACGAATTCCATTTCGTTCGATTGAATAAAGGATTTTTCGATATGAAATGATTTTTCGGCTATCGGGTGGTATTCTAATTACATAGAATATCTATATATATAGCGCAAAAGATTTCGTAGATTACGGAGGAATTTACGGGATATGTCAGGCAAAGTTTACAGTAACAGATACGCTAAGATATGGATTAGCAGATACGCTAAGATATGAATTTTGTCTATACACTATTCATGCAATCAATGCAGTAAGACGTGTCTAGACTAAGAATGATAAGCAGACAATTTTCGACAAAAATGATAAGCAAAACTTTTGACATGCAGACACGGTCGAAGTCCAGGCTCACTAATGCATCCTAACGACTATCAGTTAGACACACTAATACAGACCTGGTTCGCTAAGACCACCGCTCTGATACCAACTGAAAGGACCCGTTCATATACATTATAAACGATTCACAATAGTTGATTACATCGCGAGGTATTTTGACCTCTATATGATACATTTTACAAACATTGCATTCGTTTTTAAAAGACAAACTTTCTTTACAATGAAAGTTGATGGCATGCACACCATTTCATAATACATCCAACTATAATTGACATAATAATAATCTTGATGAACTCAATGACTCGAATGCAACGTCTTTCAAAATATGCCATGAATGACTCCAAGTAATATCCTTAAAATGAGCTAATGCACAGCGGAAGATTTCTTTAATACCTGAGAATAAACATGCTTTAAAGTGTCAACCAAAAGGTTGGTGAGTTCATAGGTTTATCATAACAATCATTTCAATATATTAATAGACCACAAGATTTCCGTTTATAAATATATGTACACTCGCAAGTGTATAAAAGTATTCTATAAATTGTAGGCACCCGGTAACAAGCCTTAATGTTCATGTTTTACCCTCTGAAGTACACCAGCTCAGGTGTGTTTAAAATAACCTCGAAGTACTAAAGCATCCCATAGTCAGGATGGGGTTTGTCAGGCCCAATAGATCTATCTTTAGGATTCGCGCCTACCGTACATAGACAAGTAGTTTAATGTTACCAAGCTAAGGGTATATTTCTGGTTTAAACCCACGTAGAATTAGTTTTAGTACTTGTGCCTATTTCGTAAAACATTTATAAAAAAAACAGCGCATGTATTCTCAGTCCCAAAAATATATATAAAAGGGAGCAAATGAAACTCACGTATCAATATTGAGATTCAATATTGCAGGAAAGTATGTAGACGCAATGGAGATGATAAATACTAGATTGACCTCACGAGCATACCCATGAACCATACCCATCACCTCCATAGCTATAACCCATAATTTCCTTAGCTTCGACTCATTCAAAAAACTATTTTGAAATCACCCGGACATCACTCCGTCGTAATATTTTATGTATACTAATAATATCTTGAAATAATACAGAGCAAATATATATATATATATATATATATATATATATATATATATATATATATATATATATATATATGTAAATCGATTGAGAGAGTTTAGAGAAATATATTTTTAAGTTTCTATGAAATAATGAAACCTATTGAATTCTATTTATAATAGATTTTTGAATTATTAAAGTATGAATTATTAAAGTGAATTATTAAAGTATGAATTATTAAAGTGAATTATTAAAGTATAAATTATTAATGTGAATTATTAAAGTTAAAGTAAAGTAAAAGTAAAGTAAAGGTAAAGTTAAAGTATAGTAAAAGTATAAAAACTATGTGTGTATAATACGCGTATAAATATATATAATATTAATTTAAATCGTTATATATATTTAATGAAATAAAATATAAATATCGTTATATTTATTATACTGGTTAAGTAATGAGTTGTCAAAAGTGATTCTAGATATTTATAAAAGTTATATACGTTTTAATAATAAAGTTCTTTTTAAACTGAAAACGTTTTTTTACGTTTGAAAATAGATTAATAGAATATTATGGAACCAATTCTCCACTAGCTTTTGTCTAACTTTCGAAATTGACACTTTTTATTTTTAATTATAAATAGCTTTACAAATTATTCCGAATATCGTTAAAAGGAATAGATTTTCTCAAATCATAGTGGACCTCTCAACAGAGACTTGTAATCATAATTCAATGTTTCTGATAATTCAATCATTTAATATATATTTTTTTAATTTTGTCGATAATCATATTGAAACAAATACGTTCATATAAAGCATTATATGTTTAAATACTTTGTTGACATTTTCAATTTATAACATATACACATATACATACATATTCATATATGTTCATTTAATGGTTCGTGAATCATTGGAATTTGGTCGAGGTTTAAATGAATGTATAAACATAGTTTAAAATCCATGAGATTTAACTTAACAAACATTACTTATCGTGTCAGAATAATATAAAGATAAAGTTTAAATTTAGTCGGAAATTTCCGGGTCGTCACATATATTAATCTCTTAACGTGTTTGATATTGTGTGATAGATGTCTACCTCTAGTACAAATCCTATTGATTCACCTAATAATAATGAAGAGTCGAATATATTTTGGGAAGATTCACAAATTTCAGAAGAGGAACCGTAAGAGGAGGAACCGGAAGAGGAGGAACCGGAAGAATAGGAACCAGAAGAGGAGGAATCGGAAGAGGAGGAACCAGAAGAAGAGGTTCCAGAGGAAGAAATATTGATACCTATAGTAAATCGATTAAATAAAAGAAAATCATCAACCAACGGACCAAAGTTAATAATGGTCAATGGTGTTTCCGCCGAAGAAGCAAAATATTGGGAAGATTACCAATTTTCCGATGAATCGGATCCCGATGAGGATTCCGATGATGTTATAGAAATTACCTCGACCCAATTTAATAAAGCGAAAGAAAATAATAAGGGAAAAGGTATAAAAATAGAGAAACCCGATTCCAACCCCGATGAACTTTATATGTATCGACAACATCCGTATTTCCTAAAATGTAACAATGACCCGGGAACCTCGAAACCACCAGGTTTCTCTAAACCATTTGTTTTATAGTGCTACCGGCTCGTGGTTCACACTTGATGCTACCGGCTCGATGGTTCACATCATAATTTTATAGTGCTACCGGCTAGATGGTTCACACTTTGACACTCGTCACATACATGTTATGGCACTACCGGTTCGATGGTTCATACCATAACATTCACAAATAAATACGCCATATACACATACGTATAATTACTCCACTCACCTCGACACGTCCGCACAAATCATGTATGTAAATCACCTCCAAATGCAACCGAGCAAACCTTGTACCTATATTACGCATATAGATATACAAACAATCAACATACATCCTCTACAAGAGAATTCGACGCCAAAGCCCTTAACCAAGGGTTTATACCTACCTCAACAAATCCGCCCATTTAGACACCTAAAGTGGACTTCACCAATTACCACTACGGGTGGTAATTCTGACCCATTTAAAAAGGTACAAACTAACACTTATTGCACTTGACCTTACAAAACCAACCCATAAGTGCAACTTAGCCCAAATTGCACTTAACCACCAAAACAAGTCAAGTTTGACTCAATATCACCATTACTAGTGATTCCGTCATAAAATCACCAATTTAACACTTAACACAAAAGTTAACTTCCAATTGACCAAATTAGGTTTAACTTACTTTGACTTGTCAATTTACATCCAAAACCACAACACGTGCAATATTGACCCATATTGCGTTTGACCACGTTTGACTTGTGTTAAAACATCACTTTGACTCAAAATCACTTCTCATGAGCGGTTACTTCCAAAAACGCCATTTAACACTTAAAAAAAGCGTTTGAACACCCATTTGACCAAAACTAGTGTCGTTACCAAATTCGACCCAATTCACTTTACCCATTTTGACACAAGTCACAAAAACGCCCAAAATCACTAACGGCTAGTGATTATATTTTTAAAACATCAATTAGCACTTAAACCAAGTATTTACATACTTGATTCACCAAAAATCAAGAACACTTGACCCATTTCAACACGAAACCCATTTTGACCTAAATTAGGGTTTACACCCAAAATCAAGTCAACACAACACCAAAATCACTAGTGAACAAGTGTTCTAAGGTTTAAACCAACACATGCAAGACCCAAACTTACAATTTCATCTATTAAAACCCTAAGTAACCAATTTAGGTTTACTTACATGAATCTTACCCAAAAACCCCCAAAATCACAAGAAATGAGGTTTATAACCCTAACTAGCACAAACCCTAACCCCAAATCCAAATCAAAGTAATTAAATCGAATCTAAGGTTTACCTCAACTCCAAAATCGAGCTAGTAACAAGAAACATCAAGGAGAACCAAAACCCGCTTCCAATTTGGGCAAAAATCACCATTTCCATCACTAACTCAAGCTTCCTCTCTATAGAAACTCCTCTCTCTCTCTCTCTCTCTCTAGGGTTTGGTTGGTGAGAATGAGGATGAAAATGTAGATAAGATCGGATCTTGGGACTTAAAACCGTCCATAAGTGAAAAGACCAAATTACCTTCTTCAATTTTACAAAATTACAAAAATAACAAAAGTCCCGTCGTTGACCGCCGGTCCAAAGTGGACCGCCGGTCCATTTCTGAGCTGTTGACAAAAAAACCTTGTGCTGGACCGTTGGGCCAATCTGGACCGCCGGTCCAGTTTGCTCCTGTTTTTCTTTTGAACTGAGGTTGGACCGCCGGGCCAATCTAGACCGCCGGTCCACCCTGCCTTTGGAAATTCGAGTGTTACAACTCTCCCCCACTTAAAATGGATCACATCCCTTAAACCGCACCACGCACCATTAAGCAAGTAATCTAATACTTGCACACCTGCCATCCGCAACTCGGAACCAAATTTAACGATCCTACAAGTACATCTAAAAATTCCGAAGTCGAAAACACCCATAGAACTCACCATACATTAACATAAGCTCGAACTCGCTGATTACCCATGCTACCACAGACAATACACCATACATCCAACATTCGAGTCATTTGCAGAGGGAACACAAAAAGCCCCATGTAACCCTACACTTTCCTCTCAGGCTCCAACCCGCAACCAAACACGTTCAATTCTGAGTCATCCATTGCGATCCATTAGGTTCACCATGATGTGAACCAAGCCTTGCATTAATCCAAATCTAGAAGGATTCATGCCGTGATAATACTCCGCACTCCAACAACTCATTTACGCACCACTCAACCGGTCGCACATCCACTTATGCGCAAGCATTGATCTTCCACAACTACCACCGGTAGATGAAAATTTGACAAGTCGATGCCAACGGGCAACCGCCACGCTCCTCCAATGAGCACTCCTTACGGTGACACCCCAATACTTAGCACAAGGCTACCATCGTAATGGGATTCCACCGATGGCGACAAGTCATACCAACAAAGGTCGAACATAAATGTTCTCCATTCAAGAACCAACTTCCTCTGTCACCACAACTGGATTATTCCTTCAACGAATAAATTTCGGTATCGCCAAATAATCACACTAGGGACACAAAATTTCTCATCAATCGATCCGCACACGACCATCTGTCTCTGGATTAATCCAGGATGACAATAATACACCACGAACTAGGCAAAACATCAACACTCGACATAGAGTTTCTCCCTTAAACCCTACAACACATCCATACACTAAGGCTTCCTAGTACTAGTATGGAAACTATTTGTGTACTAGAATCCCATCAACAGCGAATTATCATGATAACAACTCGCGATATGCCACACGGACCCAAAAATATATTCACCTATGCAGGGTGAATCCTCCCACCTAGACCGTCCATTAAGGATGGCCTCGACATTTCCATGCAACCAACGGGTCGCATCACTAGGGAACACACTCTCGCAAACAAACAACAACCGCGTGTCTCTATGTGAGACAATCTGGACCGGCACTCCCTGCCTCACAATCATCCATAAAGTGGAATAATCCACTGACAATTTCCACGATCACGTTTCCGATAGGGAAAAATACAACAACCGCCACGATATCGAACTCGTTCCCATTCAATAATACTGTCCGAGTTTCACGACAATCCATATTTTCACTATGAGAGCACCCGCAATGACAGCTTCACTCTCTCACTTCCGTGATCTCAAACTTCACACTTGGTATCATACCACACTTTGGTACTACACGACCACCTTACATAAGAAGTCTTACACTTCACTTGATCTAGTACCACGGGAGCTTCCTCGGGCGGCAGTAAAAACTCCCCCACTTTGGATTCAGCTCCACATTCTCACCGCCAAGATGGTAACATCCCGCAGAATTATCATTCCATGACACACATGACCATTCTCATCATTGGTCATACACACCAAATCACCGCAATTTCACCTTAGGCTCTCAGATTCGTCATACACAACCACTAGAGATGTCGTACACACGATGACATCGCACCTTTATACCACATGAAATGTCCCGTTCTTATTGATTAAAAACGTTCCATATTAATTGATTTCGTTGCGAGGTTTTGACCTCTATATGAGACGTTTTTCAAAGACTGCATTCATTTTTAAACAAACCATAACCTTTATTTCATCAATAAAGGTTTAAAAAGCTTTACGTAGATTATCAAATAATGATAATCTAATATATCCTGTTTACACACGACCATTACATAATGGTTTACAATACAAATATGTTACAACAAAATAAGTTTCTTGAATGCAGTTTTTACACAATATCATACAAGCATGGACTCCAAATCTTGTCCTTATTTAAGTATGCGACAGCGGAAGCTCTTAATAATCACCTGAGAATAAACATGCTTAAAACGTCAACAAAAATGTTGGTGAGTTATAGGTTTAACCTATATATATCAAATCGTAACAATAGACCACAAGATTTCATATTTCAATACACATCCCATACATAGAGATAAAAATCATTCATATGGTGAACACCTGGTAACCGACAATAACAAGATGCATATATAAGAATATCCCCATCATTCCGGGACACCCTTCGGATATGATATAAATTTCGAAGTACTAAAGCATCCGGTACTTTGGATGGGGTTTGTTAGGCCCAATAGATCTATCTTTAGGATTCGCGTCAATTAAGGTGTCTGTTCCCTAATTCTTAGATTACCAGACTTAATAAAAAGGGGCATATTCGATTTCGATAATTCAACCATAGAATGTAGTTTCACGTACTTGTGTCTATTTTGTAAATCATTTATAAAACCTGCATGTATTCTCATCCCAAAAATATTAGATTTTAAAAGTGGGACTATAACTCACTTTCACAGATTTTTACTTCGTCGGGAAGTAAGACTTGGCCACTGGTTGATTCACGAACCTATAACAATATATACATATATATCAAAGTATGTTCAAAATATATTTACAACACTTTTAATATATTTTGATGTTTTAAGTTTATTAAGTCAGCTGTCCTCGTTAGTAACCTACAACTAGTTGTCCACAGTTAGATGTACAGAAATAAATCGATAAATATTATCTTGAATCAATCCACGACCCAGTGTATACGTATCTCAGTATTGATCACAACTCAAACTATATATATTTTGGAATCAACCTCAACCCTGTATAGCTAACTCCAACATTCACATATAGAGTGTCTATGGTTGTTCCGAAATATATATAGATGTGTCGACATGATAGGTCGAAACATTGTATACGTGTCTATGGTATCTCAAGATTACATAATATATAATACAAGTTGATTAAGTTATGGTTGGAATAGATTTGTTACCAATTTTCACGTAGATAAAATGAGAAAAATTATCCAATCTTGTTTTACCCATAACTTCTTCATTTTAAATCCGTTTTGAGTGAATCAAATTGCTATGGTTTCATATTGAACTCTATTTTATGAATCTAAACAAAAAAAGTATAGGTTTCTAGTCGGAAAAATAAGTTACAAGTCGTTTTTGTAAAGGTAGTCATTTCAGTCGAAAGAACGACGTCTAGATGACCATTTTAGAAAACATACTTCCACTTTGAGTTTAACCATAATTTTTGGATATAGTTTCATGTTCATAATAAAAATCATTTTCTCAGAATAACAACTTTTAAATCAAAGTTTATCATAGTTTTTAATTAACTAACCCAAAACAGCCCGCGGTGTTACTACGACGGCGTAAATCCGGTTTTACGGTGTTTTTCGTGTTTCCAGGTTTTAAATCATTAAGTTAGCATATCATATAGATATAGAACATGTGTTTATTTGATTTTAAAAGTCAAGTTAGAAGGATTAACTTTTGTTTGCGAACAAGTTTAGAATTAACTAAACTATGTTCTAGTGATTACAACTTTACACCTTCGAATAAGATAGCTTTATATGTATGAATCGAATGATGTTATGAACATCATTACTACCTTAAGTTCCTTGGATGAACCTACTGGAAAAGAGAAAAATGGATCTAGCTTCAATGGATCCTTGGATGGCTCAAAGTTCTTGAAGCAAAATCATGACACGAAAACAAGTTCAAGTAAGATCATCACTTGAAATAAGATTGTTATAGTTATAGAAATTGAACCAAAGTTTGAATATGATTATTACCTTGTATTAGAATGATAACCTACTGTAAGAAACAAAGATTTCTTGAGGTTGGATGATCACCTTACAAGATTGGAAGTGAGCTAGCAAACTTGAAAGTATTCTTGATTTTATGAAACTAGAACTTTTGGAATTTATGAAGAACACTTAGAACTTGAAGATAGAACTTGAGAGAGTTCAATTAGATGAAGAAAATTGAAGAATGAAAGTGTTTGTAGGTGTTTTTGGTCGTTGGTGTATGGATTAGATATAAAGGATATGTAATTTTGTTTTCATGTAAATAAGTCATGAATGATTACTCATATTTTTGTAATCTTATGAGATATTTCATGCTAGTTGCCAAATGATGGTTCCCACATGTGTTAGGTGACTCACATGGGCTGCTAAGAGCTGATCATTGGAGTGTATATACCAATAGTACATACATCTAAAAGCTGTGTATTGTACGAGTACGAATACGGGTGCATACGAGTAGAATTGTTGATGAAACTGAACGAGAATGTAATTGTAAGCATTTTTGTTAAGTAGAAGTATTTTGATAAGTGTATTGAAGTCTTTCAAAAGTGTATAAATACATATTAAAACACTACATGTATATACATTTTAACTGAGTCGTTAAGTCATCGTTAGTCGTTACATGTAAGTGTTGTTTTGAAACCTTTAGGTTAACGATCTTGTTAAATGTTGTTAACCCAATGTTTATAATAAAAAAAGAGATTTTAAATTATTATATTATCATGATATTATGATGTACGAATATCTCTTAATATGATATATATATACATTAAATGTCGTTACAACGATAAACGTTACATATATGTCTCGTTTCAAAATCATTAAGTTAGTAGTCTTGTTTTTACATATGTAGTTCATTGTTAATATAATTAATGATATGTTTACTTATCATAATATCATGTTAACTATATATATAACCATATATATGTCATCATATAGTTTTTTTACAAGTTTTAACGTTCGTGAATCACCGGTCAACTTGGGTGGTCAATTGTCTATATGAAACCTATTTCAATTAATCAAGTCTTAACAAGTTTGATTGCTTAACATGTTGGAAACATTTAATCATGTAAACATCAATCTCAATTAATATATATAAACATGGAAAAGTTCGGGTCACTACAGTACCTACCCGTTAAATAAATTTCGTCCCGAAATTTTAAGCTGTTGAAGGTGTTGACGAATCTTCTGGAAATAGATGCGGGTATTTCTTCTTCATCTGATCTTCACGCTCCCAGGTGAACTCGGGTCCTCTACGAGCATTCCATCGAACCTTAACAATTGGTATCTTGTTTTGCTTAAGTCTTTTAACCTCACGATCCATTATTTCGACGGGTTCTTCGATGAATTGGAGTTTTTCGTTGATTTGGATTTCATCTAACGGAATAGTGAGATCTTCTTTAGCAAAACATTTCTTCAAATTCGAGACGTGGAAAGTGTTATGTACAGCCGCGAGTTGTTGAGGTAACTCAAGTCGGTAAGCTACTGGTCCGACACGATCAATAATCTTGAATGGTCCAATATACCTTGGATTTAATTTCCCTCGTTTACCAAATCGAACAACGCCTTTCCAAGGTGAAACTTTAAGCATGACCATCTCTCCAATTTCAAATTCTATATCTTTTCTTTTAATGTCAGCGTAGCTCTTTTGTCGACTTTGGGCGGTTTTCAACCGTTGTTGAATTTGGATGATCTTCTCGGTAGTTTCTTGTATAATCTCCGGACCCGTAATCTGTCTATCCCCCACCTCACTCCAACAAATCGGAGACCTGCACATTCTACCATAAAGTGCTTCAAACGGCGCCATCTCAATGCTTGAATGGTAGCTGTTGTTGTAGGAAAATTCTGCTAACGGTAGATGTCGATCCCAACTGTTTCCGAAATCAATAACACATGCTCGTAGCATGTCTTCAAGTGTTTGTATCGTCCTTTCGCTCTGCCCATCAGTTTGTGGATGATAGGCAGTACTCATGTCTAGACGAGTTCCTAATGCTTGCTGTAATGTCTGCCAGAATCTTGAAATAAATCTGCCATCCCTATCAGAGATAATAGAGATTGGTATTCCATGTCTGGAGACGACTTCCTTCAAATACAGTCGTGCTAACTTCTCCATCTTGTCATCTTCTCTTATTGGTAGGAAGTGTGCTGATTTGGTGAGACGATCAACTATTACCCAAATAGTATCAAAACCACTTGCAGTCCTTGGCAATTTAGTGATGAAATCCATGGTAATGTTTTCCCATTTCCATTCCGGGATTTCGGGTTGTTGAAGTAGACCTGACGGTTTCTGATGCTCAGCTTTGACCTTAGAACACGTCAAACATTCTCCTACGTATTTAGCAACATCGGCTTTCATACCCGGCCACCAAAAATGTTTCTTGAGATCCTTGTACATCTTCCCCGTTCCAGGATGTATTGAGTATCTGGTTTTATGAGCTTCTCTAAGTACCATTTCTCTCATATCTCCAAATTTTGGTACCCAAATCCTTTCAGCCCTATACCGGGTTCCGTCTTCCCGAATATTAAGATGCTTCTCCGATCCTTTGGGTATTTCATCCTTTAAATTTCCCTCTTTTAAAACTCCTTGTTGCGCCTCCTTTATTTGAGTAGTAATGTTATTATGAATCATTATATTCATAGATTTTACTCGAATGGGTTCTCTATCCTTCCTGCTCAAGGCATCGGCTACCACATTTGCCTTCCCCGGGTGGTAACGAATCTCAAAGTCGTAATCATTCAATAATTCAATCCACCTACGCTGCCTCATATTCAGTTGTTTCTGATTAAATATGTGTTGAAGACTTTTGTGGTCGGTATATATAATACTTTTGACCCCATATAAGTAGTGCCTCCAAGTCTTTAATGCAAAAACAACCGCGCCTAATTCCAAATCATGCGTCGTATAATTTTGTTCGTGAATCTTCAATTGTCTAGACGCATAAGCAATCACCTTCGTTCGTTGCATTAATACACAACCGAGACCTTGCTTTGATGCGTCACAATAAATCACAAAATCATCATT
Organism: Rutidosis leptorrhynchoides; assembly: GCF_046630445.1. Lineage (NCBI taxonomy): Eukaryota > Viridiplantae > Streptophyta > Magnoliopsida > Asterales > Asteraceae > Rutidosis > Rutidosis leptorrhynchoides. The sequence goes on from NC_092343.1 coordinate 84,407,734, forward strand.
CCCTTCAGGCAATGACAATATAGGTGCCGTAGTTAGCTTTTTCTTCAATAACTGAAACGCTTTCTCTTGTTCATCATTCCATTCAAATTTCTTCCCTTTATGCGTTAATGCAGTCAAGGGTTTTGCTATTCTGGAAAAGTCTTGGATGAACCTTCTGTAGTAACCAGCTAGTCCTAAAAACTGGCGTATGTGTTTCGGAGTTTTCGGGGTTTCCCACTTTTCAACAGTTTCTATCTTTGCCGGATCCACCTTAATACCTTCTTTGTTCACTATGTGACCGAGGAATTGAACTTCTTCCAACCAAAATGCACACTTTGAAAACTTAGCGTACAATTCTTCCTTCCTCAATACTTCTAACACCTTTCTCAAATGTTCACCGTGTTCTTGGTCATTCTTTGAGTAAATAAGTATGTCATCAATGAAAACAATGACAAACTTGTCAAGGTATGGTCCACACACTCGGTTCATAAGGTCCATGAACACAGCTGGTGCATTAGTTAAACCAAACGGCATGACCATAAACTCGTAATGACCGTAACGTGTTCTGAAAGCAGTCTTTGGAATATCATCTTCTTTCACCCGCATTTGATGATACCCGGAACGTAAGTCAATCTTTGAATAAACAGACGAGCCTTGTAGTTGATCAAATAAGTCGTCGATTCTCGGTAGTGGGTAGCGGTTCTTGATGGTAAGTTTGTTCAACTCTCGGTAGTCGATACACAACCTGAATGTACCATCTTTCTTCTTGACAAACAAAACAGGAGCTCCCCACGGTGATGTGCTTGGTCGAATGAAACCACGCTCTAAAAGTTCTTGTAATTGGCTTTGCAGTTCTTTCATCTCGCTGGGTGCGAGTCTGTAAGGAGCACGAGCTATTGGTGCAGCTCCTGGTACAAGATCTATTTGAAATTCAACGGATCGATGTGGGGGTAATCCCGGTAATTCTTTCGGAAATACATCGGGAAATTCTTTTGCAATGGGAACATCATTGATGCTCTTTTCTTCAGTTTGTACTTTCTCGACGTGTGCTAGAACAGCATAGCAACCTTTTCTTATTAGTTTTTGTGCCTTCAAATTACTAATAAGATGTAGCTTCGTGTTACCCTTTTCTCCGTACACCATTAAGGGTTTTCCTTTTTCTCGTATAATGCGAATTGCATTTTTGTAACAAACGATCTCCGCTTTCACTTCTTTCAACCAGTCCATACCGATTATCACATCAAAACTCCCTAACTCTACTGGTATCAAATCAATCTTAAATGTTTCGCTAACCAGTTTAATTTCTCGATTCCGACATATATTATCTGCTGAAATTAATTTACCATTTGCTAATTCGAGTAAAAATTTACTATCCAAAGGCGTCAATGGACAACTTAATTTAGCACAAAAATCTCTACTCATATAGCTTCTATCCGCACCCGAATCAAATAAAACGTAAGCAGATTTATTGTCAATAAGAAACGTACCCGTAACAAGCTCCGGGTCTTCCTGTGCCTCTACCGCATTAATATTGAAAACTCTTCCACGGCCTTGTCCATTCGTGTTCTCCTGGTTCGGGCAATTTCTAATAATGTGGCCTGGTTTTCCACATTTATAACAAACTACATTGGCATAACTTGCTCCGACACTACTTGCTCCGCCATTACTCGTTCCGACACCATTTGTTCCTTTCGTTCTATTAACCCCTGGTCCGTAGACCTCACACTTCGCCGCGCTATGACCATTTCTTTTACACTTGTTGCAAAATTTGGTGCAGAACCCCGAGTGATTCTTTTCACACCTTTGGCATAGTTGCTTCTGATTGTTGTTGTTGTTGCGGTTATTATTGTTGTTGGGATGATTGTTGTAGTTGCTGTTGTTGTTGTTGTTGTTGTTGTTGGGCCGTTTGTTGTAGTTGCGATTGATGTTGCGATTGTTGGGATAATTGTTGCGATTATTGTTGTAATTGCTGTTGTTGTTGTATTGGTGATTCTTATCACCGTTTTCCTCCCACTTTCTTTTGACTTGCTTCACATTGGCCTCTTCAGCAGTCTGTTCTTTAATTCTTTCTTCAATCTGGTTCACTAGTTTGTGAGCCATTCTACATGCCTGTTGTATGGAGGCGGGCTCGTGTGAACTTATATCTTCTTGGATTCTTTCCGGTAATCCTTTCACAAACGCGTCGATCTTCTCTTCCTCATCTTCGAATGCTCCCGGACACAATAGGCACAATTCTGTGAATCGTCTTTCGTACGTGGTAATATCAAATCCTTGGGTTCGTAACCCTCTAAGTTCTGTCTTGAGCTTATTGACCTCGGTTCTGGGACGGTACTTCTCGTTCATCAAGTGCTTGAATGCTGACCACGGTAGTGCGTACGCATCATCTTGTCCCACTTGCTCTAGATAGGTATTCCACCATGTTAACGCAGAACCTGTGAAGGTATGCGTAGCATACTTCACTTTGTCCTCTTCAGTACACTTACTTATGGCAAACACCGATTCAACCTTCTCGGTCCACCGTTTCAATCCGATCGGTCCTTCGGTTCCATCAAATTCCAAAGGTTTGCAGGCAGTGAATTCTTTGTAGGTGCATCCTACACGATTTCCTGTACTGCTAGATCCAAGGTTATTGTTGGTATGTAGCGCAGCCTGTACTGCGGCTATGTTTGAAGCTAGAAAAGTACGGAATTCCTCTTCATTCATATTCACGGTGTGTCGAGTAGTCGGTGCCATTTCCTTCAAAATAGTTAAATGGAACAAGTTAATCATACAGAATATTAAGAGTAGTTAATAGTATTTCGTAGCATAATATGAACTCATTTATAAAAGCTTTTTCTTCATATTAGCGTTTTATAAGTTTAAATTCGGGTAGTACCTACCCGTTAAGTTCATACTTAGTAGCTAATATACAATTCAACTACTACAATTCTATATGAAAAACTGATTATAATAATATTTCGCGTTCAAACTTTTATACAATATTTTACAAACTTACAATACCGCTTATTTTACATAAAGCATGAAATATAGCACACAATAACTTTGATACAAGATAGTTGTGAAGACAATTCTAGCTAGTACACAAGTCGTTCAGCAAAGGCAATAAATACACGTAATTCATACGTCCAGAAACAAGTCATGCATTCTGGTTTTACTAGGACTACTTCCCATCCTTGGTCTTGTGCAACATAACCGTTATGGCCGTTGATAAGACAGCGTGTTGTAACGTCATCAAAGGGACGAGGGTTACGTAATGTCCAACAGTCCCGTAATAATCTAAAAACCTCATTTCTTACCCCAATTACCGACTCCGTCACTTGTGGAAACGTTTTGTTTAATAGTTGTAGCCCGATGTTCTTGTTCTCACTTTGGTGAGAAGCGAACATTACTAATCCGTAAGCATAACATGCTTCTTTATGTTGCATGTTAGCCGCTTTTTCTAAATCACGAAGTCCAATATTCGGATATATTGAGTCAAAATAATTTCTTAACCCGTTGCGTAAAATAGCATTTGGGTTCCCCGCAATATATGCGTCAAAGTAAACACATCGTAACTTATGGGTTTCCCAATGTGATATCCCCCATCTTTCAAACGAAAGTCTCTTATAAACCAAGACATTCTTGGAACGTTCTTCGAATGTCTTACAAACTGATCTCGCCTTAAATAGTTGTGCCGAAGAATTCTGGCCGACTCTAGACAAGATTTCATCAATCATGTCTCCGGGTAGGTCTCTTAAAATATTGGGTTGTCTATCCATTTTGTGTTTTTAAACTGTAAAATAGACAAGAGTTAGATTCATAAAAAAAAATACTTATTAATACAAGCAATTTTTACATATATCATAAAGCATAAGAACACTATATTCCATATATTACACCACACGAATACAACTATCTTATTCCGACTCGCTCGTTTCTTCTTCTTCGGTTTTGGTTCGTTTTGCCAAGTTTCTAGGGATATATGATGTTCCCCTAATACGAGCCGTCGTTGTCCACATTGGTTTAGAAAAACCTGGTGGTTTAGAGGTTCCCGGGTCATTGTTACAACTTAAGGACTTCGGGGGTTGACGATACATATAAAGTTCATCGGGGTTGGAATTAGATTTCTCTATTTTTATGCCCTTTCCCTTATTATTTTCTTTTGCCTTTTTAAATTCAGTTGGGGTAATTTCTATAACATCATCGGAATTCTCGTCGAAATCCGATTCATCGGAGAATTGGTAATCCTCCCAATATTTTGCTTCCTTGGCGGAAACACCATTGACCATAATTAACTTTGGTCGGTTGGTTGAGGATTTTCTTTTACTTAACCGTTTTATTATTTCCCCCACCGGTTCTATTTCTTCATCCGGTTCCGATTCTTCTTCCGGTTCCGATTCTTCTTCCGGTTCCGACTCTTCTTCCGGTTCCTCTTCGGGAACTTGTGAATCAGTCCACAAATCATTCCAATTTACATTTGACTTTTCATTATTATTAGGTGAGTCAATGGGACTTGTTCTAGAGGTAGACATCTATCACATAATATCAAACACGTTAAGAGATTAATATATCACATAATATTCATATGTTAAAAATATATAGTTTCCAACAAAAATGTTAAGCAATAATTTTTAAAGAAAACACGGTCGAAGTCCAGACTCACTAATGCATCCTAACAAACTCGATAAGACACACTAATGCAAATTTTCTGGTTCTCTAAGACCAACGCTCTGATACCAACTGAAATGTCCCGTTCTTATTGATTAAAAACGTTCCATATTAATTGATTTCGTTGCGAGGTTTTGACCTCTATATGAGACGTTTTTCAAAGACTGCATTCATTTTTAAACAAACCATAACCTTTATTTCATCAATAAAGGTTTAAAAAGCTTTACGTAGATTATCAAATAATGATAATCTAATATATCCTGTTTACACACGACCATTACATAATGGTTTACAATACAAATATGTTACAACAAAATAAGTTTCTTGAATGCAGTTTTTACACAATATCATACAAGCATGGACTCCAAATCTTGTCCTTATTTAAGTATGCGACAGTGGAAGCTCTTAATAATCACCTGAGAATAAACATGCTTAAAACGTCAACAAAAATGTTGGTGAGTTATAGGTTTAACCTATATATATCAAATCGTAACAATAGACCACAAGATTTCATATTTCAATACACATCCCATACATAGAGATAAAAATCATTCATATGGTGAACACCTGGTAACCGACAATAACAAGATGCATATATAAGAATATCCCCATCATTCCGGGACACCCTTCGGATATGATATAAATTTCGAAGTACTAAAGCATCCGGTACTTTGGATGGGGTTTGTTAGGCCCAATAGATCTATCTTTAGGATTCGCGTCAATTAAGGTGTCTGTTCCCTAATTCTTAGATTACCAGACTTAATAAAAAGGGGCATATTCGATTTCGATAATTCAACCATAGAATGTAGTTTCACGTACTTGTGTCTATTTTGTAAATCATTTATAAAACCTGCATGTATTCTCATCCCAAAAATATTAGATTTTAAAAGTGGGACTATAACTCACTTTCACAGATTTTTACTTCGTCGGGAAGTAAGACTTGGCCACTGGTTGATTCACGAACCTATAACAATATATACATATATATCAAAGTATGTTCAAAATATATTTACAACACTTTTAATATATTTTGATGTTTTAAGTTTATTAAGTCAGCTGTCCTCGTTAGTAACCTACAACTAGTTGTCCACAGTTAGATGTACAGAAATAAATCGATAAATATTATCTTGAATCAATCCACGACCCAGTGTATACGTATCTCAGTATTGATCACAACTCAAACTATATATATTTTGGAATCAACCTCAACCCTGTATAGCTAACTCCAACATTCACATATAGAGTGTCTATGGTTGTTCCGAAATATATATAGATGTGTCGACATGATAGGTCGAAACATTGTATACGTGTCTATGGTATCTCAAGATTACATAATATATAATACAAGTTGATTAAGTTATGGTTGGAATAGATTTGTTACCAATTTTCACGTAGATAAAATGAGAAAAATTATCCAATCTTGTTTTACCCATAACTTCTTCATTTTAAATCCGTTTTGAGTGAATCAAATTGCTATGGTTTCATATTGAACTCTATTTTATGAATCTAAACAAAAAAAGTATAGGTTTCTAGTCGGAAAAATAAGTTACAAGTCGTTTTTGTAAAGGTAGTCATTTCAGTCGAAAGAACGACGTCTAGATGACCATTTTAGAAAACATACTTCCACTTTGAGTTTAACCATAATTTTTGGATATAGTTTCATGTTCATAATAAAAATCATTTTCTCAGAATAACAACTTTTAAATCAAAGTTTATCATAGTTTTTAATTAACTAACCCAAAACAGCCCGCGGTGTTACTACGACGGCGTAAATCCGGTTTTACGGTGTTTTTCGTGTTTCCAGGTTTTAAATCATTAAGTTAGCATATCATATAGATATAGAACATGTGTTTATTTGATTTTAAAAGTCAAGTTAGAAGGATTAACTTTTGTTTGCGAACAAGTTTAGAATTAACTAAACTATGTTCTAGTGATTACAACTTTACACCTTCGAATAAGATAGCTTTATATGTATGAATCGAATGATGTTATGAACATCATTACTACCTTAAGTTCCTTGGATGAACCTACTGGAAAAGAGAAAAATGGATCTAGCTTCAATGGATCCTTGGATGGCTCAAAGTTCTTGAAGCAAAATCATGACACGAAAACAAGTTCAAGTAAGATCATCACTTGAAATAAGATTGTTATAGTTATAGAAATTGAACCAAAGTTTGAATATGATTATTACCTTGTATTAGAATGATAACCTACTGTAAGAAACAAAGATTTCTTGAGGTTGGATGATCACCTTACAAGATTGGAAGTGAGCTAGCAAACTTGAAAGTATTCTTGATTTTATGAAACTAGAACTTTTGGAATTTATGAAGAACACTTAGAACTTGAAGATAGAACTTGAGAGAGTTCAATTAGATGAAGAAAATTGAAGAATGAAAGTGTTTGTAGGTGTTTTTGGTCGTTGGTGTATGGATTAGATATAAAGGATATGTAATTTTGTTTTCATGTAAATAAGTCATGAATGATTACTCATATTTTTGTAATCTTATGAGATATTTCATGCTAGTTGCCAAATGATGGTTCCCACATGTGTTAGGTGACTCACATGGGCTGCTAAGAGCTGATCATTGGAGTGTATATACCAATAGTACATACATCTAAAAGCTGTGTATTGTACGAGTACGAATACGGGTGCATACGAGTAGAATTGTTGATGAAACTGAACGAGAATGTAATTGTAAGCATTTTTGTTAAGTAGAAGTATTTTGATAAGTGTATTGAAGTCTTTCAAAAGTGTATAAATACATATTAAAACACTACATGTATATACATTTTAACTGAGTCGTTAAGTCATCGTTAGTCGTTACATGTAAGTGTTGTTTTGAAACCTTTAGGTTAACGATCTTGTTAAATGTTGTTAACCCAATGTTTATAATAACAAAAGAGATTTTAAATTATTATATTATCATGATATTATGATGTACGAATATCTCTTAATATGATATATATATACATTAAATGTCGTTACAACGATAAACGTTACATATATGTCTCGTTTCAAAATCATTAAGTTAGTAGTCTTGTTTTTACATATGTAGTTCATTGTTAATATAATTAATGATATGTTTACTTATCATAATATCATGTTAACTATATATATAACCATATATATGTCATCATATAGTTTTTTTACAAGTTTTAACGTTCGTGAATCACCGGTCAACTTGGGTGGTCAATTGTCTATATGAAACCTATTTCAATTAATCAAGTCTTAACAAGTTTGATTGCTTAACATGTTGGAAACATTTAATCATGTAAACATCAATCTCAATTAATATATATAAACATGGAAAAGTTCGGGTCACTACACCACAAATCACAACCAACTACCTTAATCGTTCACAAAGCGAACTCCACCAAAGTCCTACATGTTCCTCTAAGCCTAGGCATATGCCACTCTGCTTAATCAGTTGTGTATCTCAGTCGAGATCACCCGACCTTCCACGCAACGAACCTTTATCAACAATTGCTCACTCTCATGAAGAAGAATGACCAATCCGACACAATAATTGCGTCGACCGCAATATCAACACTTCATCATAACCCTCGGCCTAACCGGCCATTAAGTACATCACCGGCTCGCCGGTCATCTTTACCCGTCCATCACTTAAGAGAAAGAAGATTCACTCATCCGTCACTTCATAAGAAGTATTCACCTCAATGCTCTGAAACTTCGAATTTCGCAACCGTCGAATTACTATCACCCGTCAATCACTATTGTAATCTCCGCTGCTTCCAAGGATATCTCATGGACACTTTAAGATAAAGTGATCACACCATCACCGGAGTTGAACATCACACTAGCAGGTATAAGGGGGCACCTGACGCAGTGTCATGCAGACTCCCACCCCAATCTACGGGTTCCATACACCCGATGTCACCCATCTCTCCACAATAATGACCCGAAGTCATACCTACCTGACAAACCTTACGGTTTATTATCTTATGGAAAGTTCCTAGCGATCACACGCTATCTGCAATTTCCACAAGGACAAACGATATAGCCTCACGAAACCTTTCATCTAACACTAAAGAGATGCTTGGAAACACCAAGTCTTACACCCTTCCGTACATCGACACAACCACATCAACAAGGGGTATTCCGTTAGGAATGTTACCCTATAATCCACAACACACTAACACAACCATTGTCATATGGTTCCCACTCTCATGAGTTTAGTGAAGGTATTTCATATGCCCGAGAGACATATCAAATTAATATGGCTAACATGTTATGATCCAAGTCGGGTCATACCCAATAACAAGCTTACCGACACCTTATTCGTATTTGATCTTAACGATTGGATCGTGGATTAAAATACGCGACACTTGGATTTTAAGAAAAATGGTTTTCTAAAATAATATAACTTGATGTAGATATAAATTATGGAATAATTTATATAATGTGGATTTAATTATTTATAGGTTAAATAATTAATTTTGTTATGTTACATTTTATAAAATTGGTTTTATAAAATAAAAATGTGCATAACAAATAATGGAAGTTTATAAAATGTAGTTTTATAAAAATTAAGTTTATAAAACAAATTTTATTTAAGTTAATTAGTGGCATTGGTAGTGGGTTCTTGCATGGTCTTTGATTGGCCAAGTGTGCAAGTCCCATGTGCTTATCTTGGAGATTCAAATGCAACCAATACACACACATGCAAATACATCAAAACAAGCAAAAAAAAATTCTGCTCTCTTCCTTGCTTGCTGGCCGAAATATTTTGGGAGCAAAAGGGTGTTCAAAATTTTTTTTGCAAGCTAATCTCAAGTGTAATTAAATCCTAACTAAAGGCTAGGGTGTTGGTGATAAGTTTGGGGTATTATCTCTTGAGGTTTCATACATTTGAAGTTCCATTCATCCTCATCTTCTTCATCATATTGTTGTAACCCTCAACTAGCTTGAGGAGGTAAAATACTAAACCCACTTGTTGTATGTAAGCATATTATTCAAGACTTGATATATTTATGGAATTTGTCTTTTAAAATGATTGTTATATAACATGAACACGTATGCTTCCGCTCACTTTATCTTCATAAAATGGACTTCTATGAACTTGTTAAAATGTAGAACATGAAAACTTAAAAGATTGTCAAATTCCATCAATGGTATCTAGAGCCAAGGTCTTTGAAATATGCTTCTTTTTTATGACTTTTAAATCCACTAATCTTACAATCTAGTAACATGCATGAAACTAGAATGTAAAAATTTTTAGATTTTGGGTGGGTTCTTATTTTGGCCGAAAATTAGGAGGTTCCAAAGTGGGTTTGGAACTTATTTTTTGGTCAAATTTTGTTGTTTAATGTGGTTCACAATCAAGCCTAGACCTTGTGTTTGTATGGTTGTATGTTTTGGTTGATTAATCATTCATTTGGTTTGTAATATTAATCATTCATTTGGTTTGTAATAATTTGTAATATTCATTCATTTGTAATTTTATTTATATTTGGTATGTAAAATAGATTAGGTTGTAATTTCATTTTCTAGAAAAAAATGTATTAGGATATATTTTTTTGTAAAGAGAATGAAGAATGAAGATGATGAAGATGAACACAAGTTGGAAGCATTTGGATGCAAGATTAAGTGGGAGATTATAAATCTCCTACTTTGTCATAACCCTTAGAAGGTGACATTTGTTTTGGCTAAACAAATGTCTACCAAATTGGCTTGATTGTGAACTTGGTTGTTTTGCATGTTTATTGTGTTTGTATGTTTGGTTGCTACAATTTATCACACATTTACAACTTGCAAAATGACATTATAATTGGTTATAATTAAAACAACAAAAGGACACTAATAAATGGTTATTAGGGACATAAATAACAATGCATATAAAATGGTTTATATCAAAGTAATTGGCTTTACTAATATAACATGAAAATTGGCTTTTCATAATGAACTATACACCAAATGCATGTTGGTGTATGGCAAATGTTTTCTTAAACTAGAATTTATGAAAACTTAAAATCCCTTTACTAAAACAAGGTAAACAAGTTAAACGCCATCCTTTTGTGGAAACACTTAGACATATTAGGAATCTCTTGATGGGATAAAGGTCACCTAACCGTCATGAGTGAACTAATATGAATAAGGTACACTTCGCATACATGTGGGATAAAGGTCACCTAACCACTTGTAGGTTAAGTCTACATGTTTACACAAGTAGGACGACTTGATTTGGGAATCATGAACTTAGGGTCACCGAAGCATGAGGAACAAATAGGCGTTGATGGGATTAATATGCCATGCAAAAGGATTGCATGATCCCATACTCTAGAAGTTGCAAATGGATTGCAATTGTCATTTATTGACTACCTAGCTAAATCAAATTGCGGGATAAAGGTCACCTAACCGAAATTTGGTTTATCGTTGGATTCTAGAATTTAATAATTCAATTAAATTAAAAGGGTATTGAATGTTAAATTAAAATCGATACTTAAACGAACCTTGTTAATTTTGTAGATGGCCGCCAATAACAACAACAACATGCAAAACGCACCACTTAACATGAACAACCTATCGTTACGGTCTCTCCTCGAGAAAGACAAACTCAACCATACCAACTTTATGGATTGGTTCCGCAATCTTCGGATTGTCCTCAAACAAGAGGATAAAGCGTATGTACTTGAGGACCCCATTCCCGATCAACCGGATGAAAATGATGTGGAGGCAATGGCCTCTTACGATAAGTATTGCCACGACTCCCTTCAAGTCTCATGCTTAATGCTTGGGACTATGATACCCGAACTCCAAAAGGATTTCGAGCACCATAGTGCATACGACATGATAACGCAATTGAAGGAGATGTTCCTTCAACAAGCGCGTGTCGAGCGTTTCGAGACCGTTCGGGCGCTACATGCTTGTCGTATGGACGATACCCAATCGGTTTCATCTTATGTGCTTAAGATGAAGAGCCTTATTGATCGTGCTAACCGCCTTAACCTAAACATATCAAATGAGTTAGCCACCGATCTTATCCTTAACTCCCTATCAAAAAGGTTTGATCAATTTGTAATTAATTACAATATGAATGGGATGGATAAGAGCATAGGTGAGCTTCACGGTATGCTTAGAATGGCGGAAACTAGCATGGGTAAAAGGGCTTTACTCGTGTTAGCAATCGATCAAGGTGGATCCAAAGGTAACACCTCTAAGCCAAAGGTGGCTAAGAGAAAAGGACCCGCCCATCAAGGCAAAGGGAAGGGGAAGATGGTTACCCCAACCATCAATAAGGCTAAGAAGCAAAAGGTAGCCGAGAAGGCAAACCCCAAGGAAGACCCATGTTTCGGTTGCGGTGAGATGGGTCATTGGAAACGAAACTGTCCAGTCTACCTTAAGGAGTTGAAGGACAAGAGGGATGCAGGGCAAACCTCAGGTAATATATATATGGTATATATAGAGCTTAGTATTACTTCTTCTAATACATGGGTATTAGACACTGGATGTGGAACTCATATTTGCAATTCTTTGCAGGGGTTCAAAAGAAGTGATCATAAGGCGGGAACATCAAGTCTCTATATGGGCAATGGTGCAAAGGTGCATGTTAAAGCTCAAGGAGATTTTATTTTGAAGCTTCCAAGCGGATTGGAACTTATTTTAGAAAATGTTTTGTATGCTCCGGATTTGTGTAGAAACATTATTTCTATTTCTCGCTTAAAACAATGTGGTTACGTTGTTAATTTTATTGATGATGATATTCATGTTTCTAAAGATAATGTATTCTATTTCAAGGCTTCGCCTTCAAATGGAATTTATGAATTGGTTCATGATGACGCATCATCGAGCTCTATATACCATACTAGCACCAAGAAACTCAAAAGGGATTTGAGTGATTCCTATTTATGGCATTGTCGCCTTGGTCACATAAACAAGAACCGAATGCATACACTTCAAAAGAATGGACTTTTGAAATCAAATGAAATGGATTCGTTTGATGTATGTGAATCTTGTTTACAAGGCAAGATGACTAAAGCACCTTTCAAAGGGACTTATGAAAGGGCTAAAGATTTATTGGGATTAATACATTCGGATGTATGTGGACCCTTTAAACCCATGACTAGGAATGGTGAAAGATACTTTGTTACTTTCATTGATGACTTTAGTCGTTTCGGATATGTCTACTTATTAAGACACAAGGACGAAACGTTTGAAGCATTCAAAGAATATCAAAACGAAGTACAAAATCAACTCAATAGGACAATTAAGGTACTTCGTACCGATAGAGGAGGTGAATACCTAAGCGATGCCTTCCAAGATCATCTTAGGAGTTGTGGGATTATCTCACAACTTACTCCACCCGGAACACCCCAACTTAATGGAGTTTCCGAAAGGAGGAACCGAACCCTAATGGATATGGTTCGATCTATGATGGCAAGAAGCTCGTTACCTCTATCATTTTGGGGTTATTGTCTAAGCTCCGCGGCTCGTATTTTAAATATGGCCCCAACCAAGAAAGTGGAACGAACTCCTCATGAGATGTGGTTTGGAAAATCACCTTCTCTTTCATACTTAAATGTATGGGGATGTGAAGCTTATCCTAAGCGATATGTAGCTAATAAGCTACATGCTCGATCTACAAAGTGTATCTTCATAGGATATCCCAAAGATGACATGGGATATTACTTCTATGATCCATCCGAGCAAACGGTATTTATTGCTCGAAAAGCGGAATTCCTTGAAACCAAGTTCCTTATGGAAGGTGATGGTGAAAGGAAGATAGATCTTGTAGAGGTACAAGATCAAGCCGATGATACACAATTGGTTGGCACTAGTACTCAACATGAGGATGTTGAAAATGATCAAGTGGATGATCAAGGTACACAAGACGTTCGAAGATCTAGTAGGATTAGTAATCCTCCCGAGAGATATGGGTTTCTCGTGGATGTTTGCTATACGGTTGATTTGGATGAACCGACAAACTACAAAGATGCTTTATCAAGGATTGATAAAGATAAATGGCAGGAAGCCATGAACGCCGAGATGCAATCCATGTATGAAAACCAAGTTTGGGAACTTGTTGTGCAACCTCCTAGCTCTAAGCTAGTTGATTGCAAATGGCTTTTCAAGAAGAAAACCGACATACATGGAAACTTGGATACATACAAAGCTAGACTTGTAGCAAAAGGTTTCACTCAAACTCAAGGGGTTGATTATGATGAAACTTTCTCGCCTGTGGCAATGCTAAAGTCTATTAGGATATTATTTGCCATTGCTGCTCACTATGACTATGAAATATGGCAAATGGATGTCAAAACCGCTTTCCTAAATGGATATCTTGAGGAAGATGTCTATATGGTACAGCCCGAAGGTTTTGTTGATCCGAAAAATCCTAAAAAGGTATGCAAGTTAAAGAAATCAATCTACGGATTGAAACAAGCATCTAGAATGTGGAATCATCGTTTTAATGAAGAGGCAAAGAAATTTGGCTTCATTAAAAATGGTGATGAAGCTTGTGTATACAAGAAGGCTAGTGGGAGCTCCATAATGTTTCTTGTGCTATATGTGGATGATATATTATTGTTTGGGAATGATATTACCACAATGCAAGAAGTCAAAACTTGGCTAAAGAGTTGCTTCTCCATTAAGGATCTTGGAGAAGCACAATACATATTGGGGATTGGGATCTATAGGAATAGATCCAAGAGATTGATAGGTTTAAGTCAAAGTACATACATTGATAAAATCTTGAAAAGGTTCAAGATGGAAAACTCTAAGAAAGGTTTGGTACCTATTCAAAAGGGAACCGTTCTCAGTTCATCTCAGTGTCCTACCACGAAAGATGAACAAGAGAGAATGAAGAAAGTCCCATACGCATCTGCTATTGGGTCTATCATGTATGCAATGATATGTACTAGACCGGATGTGTCATGCGCTTTAAGCTTGACAAGTAGATACCAGAATAACCCAGGAAATAGTCATTGGACTGCGGTTAAATGTATATTGAAATACCTTAGAAGGACTAAGGATATGTTTCTAATATATGGGTCTGGTGAGGACGAACTCGCTGTAAAAGGTTACGTGGACGCGAGTTTCCAAACTGATCGAGATGACTCTCGATCACAATCCGGTTATGTCTTCATGTTAAATGGTGGTGCGGTCTCTTGGAAGAGCTCAAAACAGGAAGTTGTTGCGTTATCCACTACAGAGTCGGAGTACATTGCCGCCTCATTGGCAGCCCAGGAAGCTGCATGGATGAAGAAATTCATCGACGACTTAGGAGTGGTCCCTTCCATTCAGGACCCTCTTGAGATCTTTTGTGACAACGAGGGTGCGATTGCTCAAATCAAGGAACCTCGTGCTCATCAAAAGACTCGTCACATTGAGCGGAGATTCAACTACATTAGGGATGAGGTTGAAAAGGGAAAGATATGTATTCACAAAGTTCACACAGATCATAATGTTGCGGATCCACTCACGAAGCTTTTACATGGGCCAAAACATGAGGGACATGTTTGTGCATTAGGGCTTCGATATTCTAGTGATTGGAAATGATCTATTTTATGTATTGTAACGGAACGAATTAGTTCAAACTCATTAATATAATTATGGTATTAATTTATTTATGAGTCATGTTCCAATTTTGCATATTTTATCCATGAATAAACTATTATTCTGAATTCCGTAGTTGATCACATTTGTGGGAACAAGTGTGAGGTCTAGACTATTATGAACTTGGATTGGTTAGCATTCAAATGGTGAATGTGGGGCAAGGTTGCGACCAAGGTTCATAGATATTTGTGGGACACAAATATTGGAAGACCCGCTCTCAAGATTTACTATATGGAGCCTTTGTGGTTGATCACATGTAATCTTGAGTAAAGGAGAATATCATTATATCCTCTGACCTGAGACACATATTGGGTTCAGACATTCACCGAATATTGTGCCTTGATTCTTTCCTTCGCTATTCTGAAACATGGTAGTACATAAGGGAGGCTTCAGGTATGGTACGAAGTGTAGTGTCTAGGACGTATGTAATCAAGATGGA
Source organism: Rutidosis leptorrhynchoides (assembly GCF_046630445.1). Taxonomy (NCBI): domain Eukaryota; kingdom Viridiplantae; phylum Streptophyta; class Magnoliopsida; order Asterales; family Asteraceae; genus Rutidosis; species Rutidosis leptorrhynchoides. Next base: position 84,423,372 of record NC_092343.1, read on the forward strand.
ATTTGTCCCTCTTATTCGTTGAGAGTCGGATGTCTAAGGCCTGATAAAGTTAAATCTATAAGAGAGTGATCATTCTATGTCTCTTGGATTTAACATGACATCTAGGACAAAAGGATATATTGAAAGATTCACCTAATCATATTCGAGATGGGAACTCGAAAGGGATGATGTTATTGAATGGCACTAAGTCATAACATATTAGGGGTGATGGACGGTCGTTAGGTGGTATCCATCACTTGCATTAATTTCTTATGTTTCTCGTGCAAGTGGGAGATTGAAGGTATTTCATATGCCCCAGAGACATATCAAATTAATGTGGCTAACATGTTATGATCCAAGTCGGGTCATACCCAATAACAAGCTACCGACACCTTATTCGTATTTGATCTTAACGATTGGATCGTGGATTAAAATACGCGACACTTGGATTTTAAGAAAAATGGTTTTCTAAAATAATATAACTTGATGTAGATATAAATTATGGAATAATTTATATAATGTGGATTTAATTATTTATAGGTTAAATAATTAATTTTGTTATGTTACATTTTATAAAATTGGTTTTATAAAATAAAAATGTGCATAACAAATAATGGAAGTTTATAAAATGTAGTTTTATAAAAATTAAGTTTATAAAACAAATTTTATTTAAGTTAATTAGTGGCATTGGTAGTGGGTTCTTGCATGGTCTTTGATTGGCCAAGTGTGCAAGTTCCATGTGCTTATCTTGGAGATTCAAATGCAACCAATACACACACATGCAAATACATCAAAACAAGCAAAAAAAAATTCTGCTCTCTTCCTTGCTTGCTGGCCGAAATATTTTGGGAGCAAAAGGGTGTTCAAAATTTTTTTTGCAAGCTAATCTCAAGTGTAATTAAATCCTAACTAAAGGCTAGGGTGTTGGTGATAAGTTTGGGGTATTATATCTTGAGGTTTCATACATTTGAAGCTCCATTCATCCTCATCTTCTTCATCATATTGTTGTAACCCTCAACTAGCTTGAGGAGGTAAAATACTAAACCCACTTGTTGTATGTAAGCATATTATTCAAGACTTGATATATTTATGGAATTTGTCTTTTAAAATGGTTGTTATATAACATGAACACGCATGCTTCCGCTCACTTTATCTTCATAAAATGGACTTCTATGAACTTGTTAAAATGTAGAACATGAAAACTTAAAAGATTGTCAAATTCCATCATTTAGTGACCCGAAGACTCCTCGATTCGCCAATCCCAAGGCGACTCACAACAAGAATCCTAACATGATTCTCTAACCACACACTCTACCGAGTGTAACTCAAAACTACAATCATTAGACTTGTCGCATTCCATTACGGAATTCAAGTCCTCGTCGTACACACGTGCATGTAAATCGGTCATCCTAGTTACGATGGGTAACTAAAACCAATAACAATCTCAACCGTGCACCCACTACTTAGGGTGACTAAGCGCGCACCAAACTCGTGAGTTTACTCACTCACCTTAGCTAACCGAAACCACCTTAATAATTTCCGACTCACAAAGAACCCAATGTGACAACAAGCACATCACCCAAGACCACTATATCCTAGGAACCAATAAAAGATTCCTAACTCGTCCCGATTCTACCCCAACCATGCCGCGTTTCCTCCGCTCGGTACTCGTCATGTCATGCTTGGTGCTAAGATACATGGTTGTAATAATGGTGATCAGTCACTATTACAATTGCGTACCTTACCATTTTCACATGGTCACGCAAAGTACTTTACCCGGACTGACGCGCCATTCACACAAAATAACACGCGATAACTCCTAGTACCCGAATGACCAAAGTCCTTACCGTGAGCTTGATCACTCAAACCGCCAAACATGTGGATCTCTCCAATAGATTTCTCTCTAGGACACCGCGACAATAGATACCTGTATATATACACCGATATACAATATAATAATAAACGTACCCAAGTACACCACAACAACAAGTCAACCTACAACCTAGGTGACTATCACTAAAACAACGTCCAAGTTCGCCTACTTACAAGAGGCACTAGCTATCTAAGGCACTAACTTACACGCGAAATAAGGCCCCACATTGGACAAACACAAGTCTTAGTTAGTCACCTACTCTAAGGTACTGACAACTCTCAATTCGACCCGTCTTCTTACACGTCCCTCAAATAACGCACCACTGTCAATAAGTCTAAGACTAGGCACCTACTTCAAGGTTACCTAATTCCCTTAGACTATGCTCTGATATCACTTGTAACAACTCCAATCCGTTTAACTAAAAACAGAGTACATTTTTTTTATATAAGATAGGTCCCAATGACATCCAAGAATACAAACCATTTCAAAATAGTTATCCGTATACAATTTATCATAATAACACGTTAGACGTTTTATCTCGACTCTTGGTTTACAAATGACACCATACATTCTTACGAGAATGTGTCTCACATACAAAGTTTGACCCGACATGACCAAACAACGCGACCTCGAAACATTTATTCAACACCAGGGTTAAGGCACAATAGCTCAACCCGATACCACGAGCATAATCTCGAGGATCTACCAAATCCCCAATCCACGTCCAATATCCAATAGCTACCCCATCGAGCCCAAGAGCTCCTACGCATCTAGTCTAACTAGCTTCACAATCACAATACCTGTAAAAACGTAAACAACGAGAGGGGTAAGTGATGTGTGCAGAGGTGTATACGAAATAGTTATATTTTTATTGCGAAATACTATTAAATACGATACAATTTTACACAAGTTATTTATTTATTTATAGAGTGGATATACCTAAACCTTGCTACAACACTTATAGGCAGTGTACCTAATCGTACAGTAGTGTAGTTTTTAGTAAGTCCGGTTCGTCCACAGGGAACTAGCCAAGTTTAACGCTATATTTTTTTTACTATATTTTAATAAATAAATATAAATATATAAGTAGTATTATTATTATTATAAAAGGGGGTTTTTACCGTTTAATGACCGATTTGTCGATTTTATGTCTTAAGTCGCAGTTAAAACCTAATGTAAAATATTAAAAATAAATATAACTTAATTTAGAGCGTAAAGTAAATGATAATAATTAAAGTGCGATAAATAAAAGTACGATAAATAAAATTGCGATAATTAAAAAGTATGATAATTAAAAGTGCAATAAATAAAATGACAGTAAATAAAAGTGCGATAAAATATGAAATAAAGGAATTATGCTTATTTAAACTTCCGTAATCATGATGTTCGATGTGTTGATTTTAGTTTATTACCATGGGTTAATTGTCCTTTGTCCTGGATTATTCGATATGTCCATACGGTTTTGTCCATAATAGTCCATCAGTCATAAATATAAAGTGCGAGAGTCTTCGTCAAATTATCCTTATACCCGAAGTCAAATATTCCAACTAATTGGGTATTCGAACTGTAACAAGGTCTTAATACTTTGTTTAATGAATACACCAGGTTATCGACTGTGTGTAATCCAAGATTTTATTACTTTGTTAACAATTACACCAATTACCCTTGTATGTAATTCACCCATGTTTCAACAAGTCTATTGATTATTAATCCATCCCCGTATCCGGTCAAATGAATAATTATTGGTATTTATAGATATCCCGCCCACCGTACCCAGTCAAGCGTATGTGGTTATATATAAATACGTCAAATTATAAGTCTATATATTAAATTAACGAGGTATCATTTAGTTAATATAAAGCCCATTAATAGCCCATTGTCTAATTTCCACAAGTGTCGTTCTTTTATCCAAACCCCAATTATGGTCCAAAGCCCAATTACCCCGTCTTTAATATTTAGCCCAACATCACGATTACTTCGATTTAAATAAGCATAATAATAACTTAGCTACGAGACATTAATTTAAAAAGGTTGAACATAACTTACAATGATTAATAATAGCGTAGCTTTACACGGACAGAATTTCGACTTACACACTTACAACATTCGCTAACATAACCTTATTATTATTAATCTTAAATTAAAATTAAAATTATAAATTATATATATATATATATATATATATATATATATATATATATATATATATATATATATATATATATATATATATATATATATATCGTGAGAGAGAGATATTGATAAAAGTGTAATATTTTCAGCCAAAACACGCGAAATTTATAGGATGTCAGCTGCTATAGGAGCTCATGCGATCGCATGAGTTTTCTTCATGCTGGCCATGCGATCGCATGGCAGCCAAAAACTGTTCCAAGTCGTTCCAAAACGTGGGCTGCTGAATTAATTAATATATATAATATAATATATATAAATTTATATAATTAATTATATATTATATTATATTCTTGTACTCCGTTAACTTGTAATTTTAGCTCCGTTGCGTCGCGCGTTGAGAGTTGACTCTGGTCCCGGTTCCGGATTTTCGAACGTCTTTGCGTATAATTTAATATCTTGTACTTTGCGTTTTGCGGATCGTACTCTTGTAATTTTTAGACGTTTCTCATCAATAATTTGAACCACTTTGATTGTACTTTTTACTTTTTAGCTTTTTGGTCGTTTGCGTCTTCAAATCGTCAAATCTGTCTTTTGTCTTCACCTTTTATTATTTAAACGAATATCACTTGTAAATAGAACAATTGCAACTAAAAGCTTGTTTTTCTTGAGGGATAATGCTATGAAATATATGTTCGTTTTTAGCATTATCAGTAAGCATAAAGCTTAGTGAGTGCAATAGTTATACATATACATATATAACCTACTTACTTGCAACCACTTACACAATACTGCATACAAACTTGTAACTTAAATAGCATGTCATCATACTCGTAATACTAATAAGTTGTACAATATCACAAAATCGCATTAGCATATACTCAACACAATATATATATATAATATGCTAAACAATCAACAAACCCCCATATGGTTAACCATAAATGCTATGGTGCTACCGGCTAGTGGTTCACACCATACGCATTTGAGTCATACTATTTTATAGTGCTACCGGCTCGTGGTTCACACTTTGTTTTATAGTGCTACCAGCTCGTGGTTCACACTTTGATGCTACCGGCTAGTGGTTCACATCATAATTTTATAGTGCTACCGGCTCGATGGTTCACACCTTGTTTTATAGTGCTACCGGCTCGTGGTTCACACTTGATGATACCGGCTCGATGGTTTACATCATAATTTTATAGTGCTACCGGCTCGATGGTTCACACTTTGACACTCGTCACATACATGTTATGGCACTACCTGCTCGATGGTTCATACCATAACATTCACAAATAAATACGCCATATACACATACGTATAATTACTCCACTCACCTCAACACGTCCGCACAAATCATGTATGTAAATCGCCTCCAAACGCAACCAAGCAAACCTTTTACCTATATTACGCATATAGATATACAAACAATCAACATACATCCTCTACAAGAGAATTCAACGCCAAAGCCCTTAACCAAGGGTTTATACCTACTTCCACAAATCCGCCCATTTAGACACCTAAAGTGGTCTTCACCAATTACCACTACGGGTGATAATTCCTACCCATTCAAAAAGGTACAAACTAACACTTATTGTACTTGACCTTACAAAACCAACCCATAAGTGCAACTTGGCCCAAATTGCACTTAACCACCAAAACAAGTCAATTTTGACCCAATATCACCATTACTAGTGATTCCATCATAAAATCACCAATTTAACACTTAACACAAAAGTTAACTTCCAATTGACCAAATTAGGTTTAACTTACTTTGATTTTTCAATTTACATCCAAAACCACAACACGTGCAATATTGACCAATATTGCGTTTGACCACGTTTGACTTGTGTTAAAACATCACTTTGACTCAAAATCACTTTTCATAAGCGGTTACTTCTAAAAACGCCATTTAACACTTAAAAAAGTGTTTGAACACCCATTTGACTAAAACTAGTGTTATTACCAAATTCGACCCAATTCACTTTACCCATTTTGACACAAGTCAAAAAAATGCCCAAAATCACTAACGGCTAGTGATTATATTTTTAAAACATCAATTAGCACTTAAACCAAGTATTTACATCCTTGATTTACCAAAAATCAAGAACACTTGACCCATTTCAACACGAAACCCATTTTGACCTAAATTAGGGTTTACACCCAAAATCAAGTCAACACAACACCAAAATCACTAGTGAACAAGTGTTCTAAGGTTTGAACCAACACATGCAAGACCCAAACTTACAATTTCATCAATTAAAACCCTAAGTCACCAATTTAGGTTTACTTACATGAATCTTACCAAAAAACCCCCAAAATCACAAGAAATGAGATTTATAACCCTAACTAGCACAAACCCTAAACCCAAATCCAAATCAAAGTAATTAAATCGAATCTAAGGTTTACCTCAACTCCAAAATCAAGCTAGTAACAAGAAACATCAAGGAGAACCAAAACCCGCTTCCAATTTGGGCAAAAATCACCATTTCCATCACTAACTCAAGCTTCCTCTCTCTAGAAACTCCTCTCTCTCTCTAGAGTTTGGTTGGTGAGAATGAGGATGAAAATGAAGATAAGATCTGATCTTGGGACTTAAAATCGTCCATAAGTGAAAAGGCCAAATTACCCTCTTCAATTTTACAAAATTACAAAAATAACAAAAGTCTCGTCGTGGACCGCCGGTCCAAAGTGGACCGTCGGTCCAATTCTGAGCTGTTGACAAAAAAACCTTGTGTTAGACCGTCGGGCCAATCTGGACCGCCGGTCTAGTTTGCTCATGTTTTTCTTTTGAACTAAGGTTGGACCGCCTGGCCAATCTAGACCGCCGGTCCATCCTGCCTTTGGAAATTCGAGTGTTACAACTTTATATATCAAAATAACATCGTCACTTAGCAGTTAACAACTAGCAACTCAAAATTGAACATAAAATTAACTACTACTTCAAACTCATTCTTTAATATTTAAACTAATACACTACAATCTACACAACTTTGTTGGATTAATTGCTTTTAGTTAAATTTGGTTAGTAATTTATTGGTTATATTTTAATTAGTAAATATGTGTAAATTCTACTTCAAACTCATTCTTTAATATTTATACTAACATCGTCGTAGATGTAGCCTTTTTGATGTAATTCAGTTATTTTCATTTCGTTGGCAAGAAAACAGAGATCATGTAGTTTCCAATTGGAACTCTTAGCTCCTAAAGCCTTTGTAATTTTTCTCTCTTAGTTTCTTTCTAAATAGCGTTCTATAATACATACATACTTTTGCCATTGAAAAAAAATAAATATACTACAAACAAATTAAAGAGTAAATTACACTAATGGTCCCTGTGGTTTATTGTAAATTACGTCGCTCGTCCCTATCTCTTCAAAATTACATGATTCGTCCATGTGGTTTTAAATATCAACGGCGTTGGTCCCTGCGGTTTATTGTAAATTACATCGCTCGACCCTATCTTTTTAAAATTACATGGTTCGTCCATGTGGTTTTAAATATCAACGACGCTGGTCCCTGTGGATTAATATTATTATTATTGTTATTATTATTATTATTGTTTTTGTTGTTGTTGTGCATTATTATTATTATTATTATTATTATTATTATTATTATTATTATTATTATTATTATTATTATATAATTCTAATTTTATCTCTTATTTTCAATTAATTTGAAATTTTCTATTTTCTTATTTCACAATTTTGGAACATAGATATATGATTCTCGTTTATTATATAGTCAGTATTTTAGTATATATCTTTACACGTTAATGTAATCATAAGTATGGTTAGTTTTGGTAAATTAATTGTAAATTTTTAGTTATTGCACTATTAGTCTAAATATTTTAAATGAATAGTTAAATTATGTGGTTAGTAGAGGAGTAGTAGTAGTAGTAGTAGTAGTAGCAGCAAGGAGCAGCAGTAGCAGTAGTAGGAGGAGTAGCAGCAGTAGCAGTAGAAGGAGGAGGAGGAGGAGGAGGAGGAGGAGGAGGAGGAGGAGTAGTAGTAGTAGTAGTAGTAGTAGTAGTAGCAGCAGCAGCAGGAGGAGGAGCAGCAGAGCAGCAGCAGGAGGAGCAGCAGAGCAGCAGTAGTAGCAGAGCAGCAGTAGAGCAGGAGCAGGAGCAGCAGCAGGAGGAGGAGGAGGAGCAGCAGGAGGAGCAGGAGCAGCAGCAGCAGCAGGAGGAGCAGCAGCAGAGCAACAGCAGCAGAGGAGCAACAGATGAGCAGCAGCATAGTAGCAGCAGCAGCAGCAGGAGGAGTAGCAGCAGCAGTAGTAGTAGCAGTAGTAGTAGTAATGCACAACTACAGCAGCAGCAGCAGCGCCGCAGCAGCAGCAGCAACAACATCAACAGCAACAGCAGCAACAACAACAACAATAACAACAACAACAATAACAACAACAACAACGACAACAATAATAATAATATTAATCCACAGGGACCAGCGCCGTTGATATTTAACACCATAGGGACGAACCATGTAATTTTAAAGAGATAGGGATGAGAGACATAATTTACAATAAACCACAGGGACCAGCACCATTGAATTTAAAACCACATGGACGAACCATGTAATTTTTAAGAGATAGGGACGAGCGACGTAATTTACAACAAACCACATGGACCGTTGGTGTAATTTACTCCAAATTAAAAGAGAAGAAAAAAGCCTCAAATAATAAATTGCAGTTCGCTCAATCGGTTGTATTCAATTTCGTTTGAAGAGTTTGGGAAAGAAGCGTCGTGTGGGTAGATTAGCATGTGAGATTTTTTTCTGTGTATTTTGGTTATTTATTTAGTGGGTTGTTTAATATTTGGGATTTGTTTTTTGGACTATTCTGTCTATTTTTTTGATTATGGGCCAGATATATCATTGACCTCATGTGAAACTCAGGGGGATAATATAAAGACAAAATTACACGGGGGATTCCTGTGGTATGTTCAAAATTACAATCGGAGTTCAAAAGAATTTTTTCGACACAGAGGGTCACTGTGGTATGCACTTGTTTCAATGAGAGTCCAAATCTCTAACAGACGTTAAAAATTCCGTTAAGTTCCCTCTCATATTGGGCACATGAGGGTAAAAATGTCATTTTCAATTTCTTATTTTCCTAATCATTTTTTTTTTCAACTGCATTTTACTTTAATCAAGAGGGAGCTTCACACATTAAGATTAATTGCAAGAAATAAACAAGGGTCTATGGTTGTTAGTTTGTTACTGTTAGAAGATAAACAAACAATAAATGAATACAAGGGTATGAAGTAACGAACAGATTAAAATTAAGAACACCCCGTTCTTCTTTTTTTGGTCGACTTGAACAAAATATGAAGTAACTAATCGTATTCAGTAACAAACCGATCTTCAATCTGAACTTCTTGACTCTGAATGACTGAATCTAGTAGCAGCATAAGTGTAATTATTATCACTCCTACAATTATGAACCCTAACCCTAGATTCATCCTCAACCTCCAGATCAAAACACCCAAATAATTCAACAAATTAAAAGGTTCTTTTATAAACAAAATTTGATGATGTCTAAAGTGACTCTTTTACCTTCACATGCGCGGCACATGATGAAAACTAATGGTACATAAAATGGTGTTGGTGTTTTGGACTCTCCATGAAACTTTTGTATACCACGAGGATTCCCCAAGTCAAAATAATTCTTTTGGACTCCACTTGTACTTTTCAACATATCACAGAGACCCTCCGTGTAGTTTTGTCTAATATAAAACCAAAGGAGACAAAAAGGCTCAGTTCATGAATTATTGTTAGTTATAACTTAAAATTGCACCCACCCTCTCTGAGATAGCCTATCTTCCACCACTGCTTATATTCTTAGGCCCTGTTTAGCTCATGGAATCCAATAATTGGACTTGAATTTAGACACATGTCGTGTCTAAATTCAATACGAATTCAGCTGGAATCTCGTTGAATTCCGTGAGCCAAACCGCCAAACGAGGCCTTAGATTTATTGTTAAGAATTTTACTCTTAAATCCACATACAAATAAATAAGTGTGTAAAAGTTAATTAACACGAGTAGATATTGAATACCTTATACTCTATGATCAACTAAAAACTTTTATGTAATCCATCCGTCTCAAAATAATATCCACGCTATTATTTATTTATTATATTATCTAAAATAATTTTCCACCTTAAAAATACTCCTTCGTGTCATATTAATTGTCCCTAATAAAAAATATACAGTTTAAAATAATGTCATAAAAGTACTATACTTTTTGTTATTTTATACTTTTGCTCTTACATTTTTTTTCCAGTAAAAAGATATATAGTAAAAAATACTGTATTTTTTGTCATAAAATACTAAACAATAAATTAGGAACAGACAGATGTAGTTGATAACTCTTCAATTTTATCCTTATCGTTATAATTCAGTAGGCTTATAACTACCTTTAGTGGTTTATCAACTTAGTGTTATAATTCAGTAGGCTTATAACTACCTTTAGTTGTTTATAAACTTATACTAAGCTTATTATATTGTAAGAATGAAAGAAAGAAAGATGAAAAAGAAAGAAAGGAGTGATATATTGAGAAATGTGTGTATCATTTACATTCAATTCATGCATATATATAGTACTTAAACATTGGAATTTTGTGGTATATGATTGAAGTTAGTAGCCACCATTTGTTGACTTTTAGTATCATAACATGAAATTGGCAGTCACTTTCATAACACTCCCCCTTGGATGACAATTTTCGTTTCATTAAGATTAACTACAAGCAACTGCCTCGTTAAAAACGTTGCTAAAGAAAACCCAGTGGGAAAAAACTTTAGCTAAGGGAAAAAGAGTGCAGTATAGAGTTATCTCCCCCTCAAGTAGACATTGCTGAGCTGTTACATCTTTTGAACATGTCTCATGCCAATATTGTGAACATGCGTTCTGAAAATAGCAGTTGGAAGTGCTTTCGTGAAAAGATCAGCAGAGTTTTTGCTGGATTGCACATATCTCATTTCAATCTGATTGTCCTTAATGAGATTTTGAGTGTATGAGAAGAATCTAGGAGGTATGTGTTTTCTTCGGTCACTTTTGATGTACCCTTCTTTCATCTGTGTTATACATGCTGCATTATCTTCATAGATAGTTGTTGGATTTTTATCGCGTTCTAGTCCACAAGAATCAGTAATGAGTTGTGTCATTGATCTCAACCAAAAACATTCTCGAGTAGCTTCATGTAATGCAATTACTTCGGCATGATTTGATGATGTTGCAACAAGTGTTTGTTTTTGAGAATGCCATGATATTGCAGTACCTCCATTTAGGAATACATATCCAGTTTGAGATTTAGCTTTATGTGGATCAGATAAATAACCTGCATCTGCATAACCAACCAAATCTTGTTTTGATTCGTTAGAATAAAATAATTCTAAATCAGTAGTTCCTCGAAGGTATCAAAATATGTGTTTGATCCCATTCTAGTGTCTTTTGGTAGGAGCAGAGCTGAACCTTGCCAACAAATTAACTACAAAAGAAATGTCAGGTCTTGTACAATTTGTAAGATACATAAGAGCTCCAATTGCACTAAGATATGGTACTTCTGGTCCAAGAATATCTTCATGATCTTCACATGGACGAAATGGATCAGCTTCAACATTGAGTGATCTAACAACCATAGGAGTACTTAATGGTTTTGCCTTGTCCATATTGAAACGTTTCAAAATCTTTTCAGTATATGTTGTTTGATGTACAAGTAAACTACTAGGCATATGCTCAATTTGTAAACCAAGGCAATACTTGGTTTTTCCGAGATCTTTCATTTCAAATTCTTTCTTTAGAAGTTGAATGGCTTCATGGATCTCTTTATTTGTACCTATGATGTTAAGATCATCAACATAAACAGCTATGATCACATATCCGGATGTTGTTTTCTTAATGAAAATACATGGACAAATAAGATTATTGGTATACCTTTTGCTTATCAAGCAATCACTTAATCATTTATACCATATGCGACCCGATTGTTTCAACCCATATAAAGACCTTTGTAACTTGATTGAGTACATTTCTTTGGGTTTTGCATTGGTTGTTTCTGATACCTTAAATCTTTCAGGTATCTTCATATATATATCACTCTCAAGTGATCCATATAGATAAGCAGTCACAACATCCATGAGATGCATTTCTAAATTTTTAGAAACTGCTAGGCTGATTAAGTATCTAAAAGTAATTGCATCCATAACAGGAGAATACGTTTCCTCATAATCAATTTCTGGTCTTTAAGAAAAACCTTGAGCTACAAGTCTAGCTTTATACCTTGTAACTTCATTTTTCTCATTTATTTTTCGCACAAAAACCCATCTATATCCCACAGGTTTCACATCTTTAAGTGTGAGAATGATAGATCCGAAAACTTTTCTTTTATTGAGCGATTCAAATTCAACTCGTATTGCTCCTTTCCAATGATCCCAATCATGTCTATTTTGACATTCCATGACAGACTTTGGTTCTGGATCTTCATCATTATTCATGATGTCATATGCAACATTATATGAAAATATCTCATCAAGATTTTTCATTTCATTTCGGTTCCATAATATTTTTGAATGTGCATAATTGATTGAAAATTCCGTATTGACATCATCAATCTCCTCTGCAGAAGCAGTATTGATTTGTGGTTCTTCTTGAACCCTTTTTTTTATCTCATTATCAGCTGATTTTCTTTTTCGAGGATTTTTATCTTTGGAACCAATTGGTCTCCCACGTTTCTGGCGTGGCAAAGACTCAAGAGTGACATTATTTCCAGCTTTTGCAATTTCAATTCGAGCTGGAGCATTTGTTGCTGGTATATATGATTTAGTCACTCTTTTTGTATCTGTAAATGCATCAGACAATTTATTCGCAAGTTCTTGCATATGCATTATTTTTTGAACTTCGGTCTCGCATTCTTTTGTGCGAGGATCAAGATACATTAATTGAGGTTCACACCATGAAATATCATTTTCTTTATTTTTTATTTCTCCCCATAATCTAGGGAACAATGTTTCATTAAAGTGACAATCGGAAAAACGTGCTGTAAAAACATCACCCGTCATGGGTTCAATATATCTTATGATTGAAGATGTTTCATATCCAACATATATTCTCATCCTTCTTTAAGGACCCATTTTAGTGCGTTGTGGTGGTGCGATAGGAACATAAACCGCACAACCAAATATTCTAAGGTGGGAAATATTTGGCTGATGGCCAAAAACAAGTTGCAAGGAAGAATATGTATGACTTGCACTTGGTCTAATGCGAATTAATGATGCAGCATGTAAAATTGCATAACCCCATACAGATATTGGGAGTTTTGTTCTCATTATCATTGGTCTAGCTATTAACTGCAATCGTTTAATTAGTGATTCGGCTAAACCATTTTGTATATGCACATGAGCAACAAGATGTTCAACAACAATCCCAATAGACATGCAAAAATCATTAAATGCTTGAGATGTAAACTCACCAGCATTATCTAGTCTCACCCTTTTAATAGTATAATCAGGGAAATGTGCTCTCAATTTAATTATTTGAGCAAGAAATTTTGGAAATGCCATGTTTCGACTTGATAATAGACAAACATGAGACCATCTACTAGATGCGTCTATTAGGACCATGAAATATCTAAATGGTCCACATGGTGGATGAATTGGTCCGCATATATCACCTTGAATTCTTTCAAGAAACATTGGTGATTCTTTTTCAACCTTAAGATGTGATGGTCTTATTATCAATTTTCCAAGTGAGCATGATGTACATGGGATAAGTGCATCATGAGGGATCTTTTGATCCGTTAATGGATGTCCATGTGTATTTTGAATTATTCTTTTCATCATTGTTGATCCTGGGTGGCCTAATCTTTCATGTCACAGATTGATCATTACAGGATCACATGCCTTTTCATTAACTACCATGTGTGTTTCTAATACATTTATATATGTATAATGTAAACTAGAACTAAGTCTTGGTAGTTTTTCAATCACATGCTTCTTGTCAGTGATACTTAAATATTTATCATAATCTGTTGTCACTGACTGATAATCATATCCATTTTGGTATATGTCAGAGAAGCTTAACAAATTTCTCTTTGACATGGGAGAAAATAAGGCATTTTTTATCAGAAAATTTGTACCATTTGGTAACAAGAATTTTGCCTTTCCCATTCCTTTTATTAAATTCGCGGGACCTGATATAGTATGTACCATTCCTTCTGTTGCTTTAAAATAAGTGAAATATTATTTAGATTTGAGTATAGTGTGTGTGGTACCACTGTCTGCAATACAAAGATCCTCACCATTTGACTGATTTTGCACTCCAGTAGTATACATCATGAACTTCAAAATATGAGAAACAAATAATGAGTACATAATTCATCAATATATTTCATTCAAAATATGTTATAAACGAAAATACATAATAAGGAAACATATAGTAAAGTAGATATGGTATAGATCGTAAATCTACATCCATTTATTAGATATGGCCATATAATAGGAAATTTATTCATTAAAGTAGTCACTTGTTGACTCAGTGATTTTTGTATCAAGGTCATCCACAAGGTTTGCCTCTTTTCCTTTTCCTTTTCCTTTTCCTTTTAGGGATTCCTGATATTGATTAACAAAATATTGATTTGTTCGACAGTTTTTAGACCAATAGCCAATTTTACCACATCGATAACAAGAATCTTCAATATTCTTTGAAGAGCTTCCTTCAATATTATGATTTGTGGAATTGCATGGTGGTTGAAATTTATAATTTTGTGGATTATTATTTCTTTGTCCACGTCCATGGCCACCGTAACCATTACGACCACGACCACCACGAACATTACCATAAGGGTGATTTCGAACATAGTTATGATTTTTATTATTGTTATGGTAATTTCCATGATGATGGTTTTGGCCAATATGACCACGAGCTCGCCCACGTCCTCGTCCAGGTGCATTTATTTTTTTATTATTATTATTGTTAATAGCATTAGCTTCAAGGAATGCTAGCGCACCCGTAGGACGAGACTCTTGATTCTTCATCAGTAATTCTTTATTCACTTCTGCAACTAAGAGATAAGTTTGAAGTTTGGAAAAAGTTTTAAAATTTTGCAATCTCAAATTTTCTTGTATAGTTATGTTTGCAGAATGCATTGTGGAGAAAGTTTTCTCCATCATATCAGCATCACTTATTTTTTGACCACAAAATTGAAGCTTTGAACGGATCTTGAACATGACCGAGCTGTATTCACTTATCTTTTTAAAGTCTTGGAACCTGAGATTTCTCCATTCTTCCCTCGCAGCTGGGAGTAATATTTCCTCTTGATTATCGAATCTACTCTTGATACTTTCCCATAAAACATGTAGATCTTTGATAGTGAGATACATATGTTTTAAGGTGATATCAATATGTTTACGAATAAAAGCAATTGAGTTTAACTTATCTTGATCAGAACAAGTATTGTTTTCTTTTAAAGTTTCTAGAATACCCAATGATCCAAGATTTATTTCTACGTCCATGACCCATGATGTGTAGTTTGTTCCCGATACGTCTAGGGCATCAAACTCAAGCTTTGATAAGTTTGACATTTTCTATTTTCAGAAAGATGAACAACATAAATTATAATCATAATCAATTTCTAACAACATAAAATTAGAATCATTTTAAATTCATAAGTAGCAAACAACATAATAATGGTATGATTACAAATAATAAAATCACAAGGGCATGATAGAATATAGGTTCACCCGGTGGTATATTAGCAACAATGATGATAGTTAATATGACCAATACAATAGAAAAAATCATCCTTGTGTGAATCATCTTTACAAAAACTTTTGAGAGTGGTAATATGAGAAAATGAAGATTGATTTGTGAAAATGTGAAAACGGAGATGTTTATTTTATATTTGAAAAAATATGGTCGTTGTAACGTCGTCAGTTGACGTTAACAACCGTTATGTATATATGACCGTTGTAACGTCGTAACTTGACGTTAACGATTGTTATGTACTCGTTATACTAATAATAATTTAATAAAAGAATTTTATTAGTATAAATATGATTACTATAAAATATATTTAGTATAAGTATGAAGATTAATAGAACAAACATATTATGCATAAATAATAAATTTAAGAATAAACATTAGTATGCATGAAATAAATAATGATTAATTGCATAAGTAATCATAAATGTTAGATAACATAAATATAAATGTTATTGAAGTTAATAAGAGTTGGATTACAGAAATATAAATCAGGCGGTATAACCGACCATATATAACATAAATATAAATATAAATGTTAGTGAAGTTAATAATAGTTAGATTATAGAAATATAATTCAGGTGGTATAACCGACCATATATAGCATAAATATAAATGTTAGTGAAGTTAATAAAAGTTAGATTACAGAAATATAATTCAGGCGGCATAACCGACCATATATAACATAAATATAAATATAAATGTTAGTTATGATGATAATAATATTTACCTTACTAATAAATAATAGAAGATATCATTAAAGAAATTTTTTTTTTTATTATTACCGTGATTAGTGACTTGTGCTTGCTTTGATTATATGGAGCACTTCGTGCTGATAACGTGTTATAATTCAGTAGGCTTATAACTACCTTTAGTGGTTTATCAACTTAGTGTTATAATTCAGTAGGCTTATAACTACCTTTAGTGATTTATAAACTTATACTAAGCTTATTATATTGTAGGAATGAAAGAAAGAAAGATGCAAAAGAAAGAAAGGAGTGATATATTGAGAAATGTGTGTATCATTTACATTCAATTCATGCATATATATATATATAATACTTAAACATTGGACTTTTGTGGTATATGATTGAAGTTAGTAGCCACCCTTTGTTGACTTTTAGCAGCCACTTTCATAACACTTATCTATTTTTTGAATACAAGCCAAAATATTTATCAAATCTCTTTTTTTTTAAATCAAACAAAACATTACAGCGGACATTTGTCTTAGAGTTTATTAAACCGTTAAAACAATTTACTCCAATTGAATAAAATAAAAAATGAATGAATTAGCCGTCAAAAGCATTCTGGGCTGACTTAAACTTCCGGCCGAGAACACCATCAAAGTCGAGAATGAGAACACGAGATTCGGAATTCAAGCTTCCATTGAGACATTGGGGATGATGATCCTGCATCTGTGGTGGTTATTTGTATGTATGCATGTCCTTCAGTTCTTATAAATTCATTCGTCTGTGGTGGTTATTTGTTGGTGATTGTAAAATGATAACTGCAAGGCTTGTTTTTCGTAAAGGATTTAGTTTGAATTCTCTTATCTATCATTCCCCGTCGCATGATTACTCTTCTGGTTCTGTGAAACATACTGGTACCCGTGATACCTTCAAAGTGAATAAGGTCGACGATGCACTAAAGGTGTTTGATAAAATGCTTCACAGACAACCGGTACCGTCCGTGATCGAATTTACTAAGCTGATTACTGCCATTGTTAAAATGAAACATTATTCTACTGCTCTTACACTTTTTAAGAGATTAAATCTGATGGGTATTCCTGCTAACATCTATACAATGAACATATCTATCAATTGCTATTGCCGGTTGAATCAACTGACTTATGGTTTTGCGTTATTAGCCACCATCTTCAAGAAAGGTCATCCTCCTGATTTGGCCACCTACAGCACTCTCATAAACGGGCTTGTTCATGCTGATCGTGTTTTTGAAGCTGTGGAATTATTCAAGAAACTGCTTAGAGAAAAAGTTTGTGAGCCCAATCAAGTTACTTATGGAGTCATTATTAACGGGCTTTGTAAAGTAGGTGAGACTAGCAAGGCCCTATAATTGCTTAAGTTCATGGAAACAGGATCTTGTAAACCAAGGGTAGAACAATATAGTACAATTATTGATAGCCTTTGCAAAGACAAAATGGTTGATGATGCATTACTACTCTTCACCAAGATGACTGAAAAAGGTATTCGTGCTGATGTCATCACTTACGGCTCTTTGATTCAGGGTCTATGTAACCTTGATCGAGAGAATGAGGCGGCCAAAATGTTGATGGATATGGAAAAGGAAGGAATATCTCCTGATACTTGTACCTTTAATATCTTGGTAAATAATTTTTGCAAGAGAGGATTGGTAAAAGATGCAGAACTTACTATTGAAACAATGGTACGAATAGGTCCAAGTCCTAATGTAATCACTTACAGTTCCTTAATTGATGGATATTGTTTACGGGGTGAAGTAGGAAAGGCGCATAAAGTTCTTGATCGCATGGAGGAGAAAGATATTGTACCCGATATCGTCACCTATAACAGCCTAATTAATGGATATTACAAGAAGAAGAGAATCAATGAAGCCATGATACTTTTCGTAAGATTCCAGAAATGGGTTTGATTCCTAATATTGTTACGTACAATAATATGATGCAAGGTTTGTTTCAATCGGCGAACTCAGCAGCCGGTAATAAACTCTTCAATGAGATGCAAGCAAAGGGTCGGACTCCAAATATAAGAACTTTCGAGATCTTGTTCCATGGAATGTGCGAAAACTCCCAGGTTTCTGAAGCATTGGTTCTTTTTCGTTCATTGGGAAACAGTGTACCGATGAAAGGGGTAGCTTTGTATGATATCTTGATTAATGGTTGTAGAAAATGTGGGAAGCCTAACTTGGCAATGGATCTTTTTGATGAACTTTTATCAAAAGGAGTGAAACCGGATGTTAGGATTTATACGGTGATGATACAGGTGTATTGTCAAGAGGGTTTATTCGATAAAGCAATGGAATTGCTTCCAAAGATGGAAGAAAATGGTTGTCCTCCAAATGCGGTCACTTACAATGTTATTATTCAAGAGTTCATGAAGAGAAACAAGCATCAAGATGCAGAGAATCTTTTAGAAGAAATGATTAACCGAGGTTTCTTGCCTGATTCTTCTACTTTTGAGATGTTGTTAAATGTAATCCCAGATGCAGGACAAGATTCTCGTATGAAAACTATCATTCAGAAGATAGCAAGTGTTAAAATTGAAGATGGAAAATAGACCTGACTTAACATCTATAATCAGTTACTAAACTTCTCAAGGCATATCAAGTTTAGTTTTAAGGGTGTACTTACAGTTGTTGTTTGTGTTCTTTTTAGGTTGTTTAGTACAATATCTAATTATTCAAAGTGCAATGAACAAAGAGAATGGACGTTCATCTTCATATACTAAAATGTGAGTTAAGTACAATTTAGACGTTTAGTCCAAAAGGTGCAAACCTTGAAATCAGGTATGACAAAAAGTGCAAAACTCACTTATTACATTCATCCTGCTTTAGTGTGTCTTCATGTGACATGACATATGAATTTTGAAATTTCATCTTTCCTTAGCACAATCAGTCCTTTTACATTACCATACTACAACTCAATATTGTGCTCTATATGTCTCTACAACATAGGTAAGCTAAATAATAAGCTAGAATTTTACCAAGTTATTTACTATTTTGCCCTTGCACCCCACTATAATGACCCAAAACAATGAGGTTAAATATATTTTGAGCAAGCAACGGTCAACTCAAAAACCAATTTTGATCATTTTTAGTCCAACCCTCAATGGTATTATTGGTAGTTTGGTATGAGCATTGTTTGAATAATGCTAGTCATTATCATAGTCCTCCTCTAAAAGTCATAGAATCACCACTACTTGAGCCTACTTGCAAAACCAAATTTAAAACATAAAAAAAGGGAATGGAAGAAGTTAGACTATTATGATAAAGATGATGAATTTATGTTGTATATATCAATATCATCACGAGTATCAGAAATAATAAGTTGTAGAATATGTCATGAAGCAGAGTTTGAGAGCTCTAAAATTTTGAAGCCTCCTTGTTCTTGTTCTGGTACAGTCAAGGTATTTTTTATGATTTATTCTTATTCCTCTCACACTGTTTTATTATTATAAGCAATACTATATAGTCAAAATAATAATAATATAGTATATTATATATTGGCTGATGATAATGATGTGAGTTTGTTGATGATCAGTTTGCTCATATGGATTGCATACAAAGATGGTGTGATGAAAAGGGAAACACTAAATTTGTCTTCAGGTCTGGTTTTTAACTTAAGTTGATTTTGTTATCTGTAAATGGATATTTTTCATAAAATTTAAGTTACCATGAAGTTTGTACACATATTTTTAATCTAGGCCGAGTTTCGTGTGATAAACGCTGTAATTTGCATCTCAATGATTTGAAGTAACAACAATCACAGTTCTTCGTTTGCAAACGAAGTATTTGATTATTTACGTTTTTTTTCTTCATTCTTTAGATTGGTCACTTTCGAGTATTTGCATGAACACGATAAACTTATAGAGCACAATGAAATATATTTAGTTTGAAATTAACTTATACAAACTGCACAATAAATATGAAATTTAGTTACATACACTTCCATAATCTGGATATAATGTGACTACTAATTAATGGGTAAAAATGGTCCACCATAACTAGAAAAAGGGAAGGATGAGTAACTATGATAAATTGATAATATATCCATATTATTAGTAGCCTTATGGAGAAGTATAGGAAAAAACATAAGAACCTACACTCGGCTTTCTTACACATAGAAAAAGCTTATGATAGTGTCCCCAGAGAGCTGATTCGAAGACCTTAAATGATAAAGGTGCCTCAAGTAGACATATTAGAGTTATTAGAGATATGTACGATAGGGTCAAGACTTGTGTATGGACACCAGTAGGAAACACAAAGTTTTTCCCCGTAGGAATAGGTTTGCACCAAGGATCAACCCTTAGCCCATACCTTTTTGCGCTAATCCTTGATGAGCTGTCTCGAGGGGTTCAGGAGAGCATATCATGGTGCTTGATTTTTGCTGACGATATTGTACTTGTTTCAGAACCCAAGGAGAAGCTAAATAGAAGACTGGAGCTTTGAGGGAAGCATTAGAACGAAATGGATTGCGGATTACAGACAGAAAACCAAATATCTTAGGTGTGATTTTGACAACAATGGAGACAAAAACAGGGATGGAGATATTATCCGCATCGGAAGCCAGGTCAAACACCTGCAAGACTCTTTTATATACCTAGGATCGGTGCTCCACAAGTCGGAGATGATTGCCTATGATATAATCCACCATATAAAAGTGGGATGGTTAAAGTAGAGTGTTGCTACGGGTCATGTGTGACAAGAAAGTGCCTCTTAAATTGAAAGGGAAATTCTTTATGGTGGCAATTAGACCATCTATGTTATACGGTTCTGAGTGTTGGCCAATGACGAAGGCACGAGAGAGAAGAATTGAGGTGGCTGAAATGAGGATGCTTAGGTGGTCTTGTGGTAAAACCATGTTGGATATGATTTTAAATGAAGTTTCTAGACAGAACATAGGAGTCGGAAGCATCATCAATAAGATGAGAGAATGTTGACTTAGATGGTTTGGCCACGTTAGGAGGCGACTTTCTATGGCACCTGTGAGGAGAGTTAGGGCTCTTACAGTTGATGGTGTTAGGAGAAGAGGCAAGCCTAGGGGTAGGTGGGATGATAGAATTAGGATCGACATGTGAGCTTCTTTAACGGAGGACATGACTTCTGATAAGAATTTGTGGAGAACTAGCATTAGAGTAGATGAGTAAGGTGTCCTAGGTGTTAGATTGTGCATTTTGTCTCGTATTAACCTCGTTTTATATAATCTTTTATATGTTTTTATATGAGTTCTTTGTGTGTGTGTGTGAGTATGTATGTGTAGGTATGTGTATGTATGTGTCGGTATGTTCGTATGTATGTGTATGTATGCATGTTTATGAATGGATGTAGGTTTTAGGATGAATGTATGTTTATGTATGTGTGTGTTTATGTAGGCATGTATGTATGTGTTTGTTGGTATGTTTGTCTATGTATATATGTATGGATGTATGTTTTTGTAAGTATTAATATGTATATATATGTGTGTATGTATGTTTATATAATTTTATCAATGACTCAATGTTTTACATGATTTCGATGATTGTGTGTATTTATGTGCAGGGAGGTCTATGTATGTGTGTACGTATGTATGTGTAGGTATGTATGTGTATGTATATTTGTGTGCGTGCGTGCGCGCACGCAACTTGGCTACACATCATCCCCTTTACAACCCATCCATCAGTAAGGTTTCTAATAAAACTAATAATTTTTTTTATTATGATTCATGTGTTAATCCACCAAATATATTTTATGTAATGATAGAGTAAGCTTGCCAGTGCTTGCAAGTGCATGAAATAGAAGTTTATCCTTCCATTATTGCCCAAGAAGAAAACTTGGCTGAAATAGAATATGATGAATGTTCATCTGTTTGGCTGAGATAGAATATGATGAATGTTCATGTGTTGCTACTGATACAAGTGCTTCTATATGCAGATTTTTGGGTCTCATTGTAAGTCTTTTATATTCTTTTTAGTTAATTATTTATATTTTTAACCGAATATTAACCACATTTCGGCAAATGGGACATTATGTAGTTTACCCTACTTTTATTGTTGAGACATATGCATGCATTGTTGATTGAAGGGACATGAGATTACCCATTTACCCTCTTTACTGTAAGTACTCATAACCATATATCAGTAATTAGTTAACAAGGTATTCTATCTTATAAGTCCATCTTTAACAATTATGGGCGTGTTTGCGTGTTGATGGGTAGGGGTGGGGTGCTTGATATGCGTGCTGGTAAACTGGTAAATAATGGGTGGCGTGTTCATGGGTATGGGTGGGGTATTTTTTTTTTCTTTTTCATTTTTCTTGATTTTAGTTTTTATTTGGTTTAATTAGTTATATTATTATTTGGAGGTCTCTGACTTGGGCCTTCATTATCTTCTCGATCTAGCTCTTCGGCTTATGCACCCATAACATTTAATAATAATTCGTCGTCCGAAGAATCATCGGCAATAGCTAAATTAGCATCCATGTTTGATGTTTTGTTTATAAAATTGGAAGAGTTATAAAAAGTGGGAGAAAGAAAGAAATGTGAGTTGAAATTTTGTTGATTGTGATGTATATATCAAAAAACGTTTATTAAATATATTTAAAATAAAATTATATCATTTTTCGAACGGATATAAATATATCCCTTAACATCATCTTCTCCATTATCATGTTGCCACGTCGACCAAAAGCCCAACACGCTTCAAATTTTCTCCGTGCCACCATCCAGCACGCCTCACATGTTTACCCCCAGCACGCCGTATTAAGGCTGTGTTGCCACCGTGCTGGTTCGAATTTGGCTGCAGCACGCACTGTTAGCCATGGTCTAATTCTCGTTCATGTCACTTTTATTTGTAGTTATTGGTTATAAGGGCTAGTGGGATATTAGTTTCTATGTACATTATCATGAAGAATGTTGATTCCATCCATAAAAGCATCAAACATCGTTATCAGGTTTGATTTATGTTCGTATATCCTAAACTTGCAACCTACAATTTGTACATTACTTGTAGCTGACGAATGATGTCAATTTTGCGTGTTAGGTTTTTTTTTTTTTAACGGCCAAGAATGTATAAAACTCAAAACAAACGCTCCCTAGCAAGACGTTAAGAGAGGATTACAAAGGCATAGTAAGCCATAAGTTCCAATTTGAAACTAAATGACTCCTATATTTAATCCAACGAAAAGTAAGTAATCTAATAACATCAAACAAATTACTAAGATTACAAAACGACTCGTTAAAAACAACACCGTTACGATATCGCCATAAAACCCATAACGAAGCACACATGATTGCCACGATCCGACTTTGACACGAAGTAGATAAACGAACCCCCTCGATCCAAACTAAAAAAGAATCCCATGAAGAAAAACAAGGCATGTTACAATCTAACCAAACCCTGATCTTGAGCCAAACATTTCTCGTCACCGAACAATTAAAAAATAAATGATCCCGGGTTTCGACCCCATTAGAACATAAAGGACAAACGATAGAATTAATGTCTATACCTTTTGCGGATAGATTCCAACGAACGGCAACAGCATCAAGTCTAAAACGCCACAAAAAAACGTTAACTTTTCTAGGCAAGTGTAACGACCCGGATTTTTCCAATCATTTTATACATATGAGATTAATATTTACATAAATTAAACATTACCAACATGATAAGCAATCCAAATTGTTGAGTCTTGTGTTTTTGAAAAGAGTTTTACACGACGTTTGACCGTCCAATTTGACTGATGATATCACGAACTATATAACATACGATAATTATACGATTGTGTACATATACGTATTTATACATATTTAACATGACCTAAGGATGGTTTAACATATCATTGTGTACTAATAACAATGAGTTATAAGTATACTCTGAGACTACTAACTAAAGTTTTCAAAACGGTAACTATACGTAACGTTCTTTGATATATATACCTATAACCTATAATGCTTATACAAGTATCGTATAAATACGTATTTAATTACTTTTAAAGGGCTTAAATACATAAAACAATATAAGTATATTCACAAAAGATAGTTATATTTGAATTCTCGTTCCGTTTTCTCAAGATTTCTACACGTATACCTAGGGTATATGTACCCGTATTATACGCAGCTTCTAGATGTATTTACTATTGATAAATACCAATTATTAGACCTCAATTATCTGCTCTTAGCATCCATTGTTAGTCAACAACATGTGGGATCAATTAGGAAGACTTATGAGCTAAAAAATAAACTTAAGGATTTTTTTTTTCTATATAACAAGTAAATTCGTTTTTATGATTTCACCCCATTTTTCCATTCCATTTTCTCATACTTACACTCCAAATTCTCTCTCAAAATACTCCTAACATCATACTTGATCATCTCCAAGCATTTTCACCAACTTTTAGCTTCATAATCAAGGTAAAACTATGTTTAAACTTTGATTCAATTCATGTAAGTTATTTTTCTTAAATCAAGATATAAACTTACTTACAACCTTTGTTTCTTTTCATGATTTCACTTCTTAATCTTCCAAGTCATCAAGAACAAGTTCATATCTTGTTTATTCAGTAACTTTCTTCATCATACTTGAGGTATAACCTTGGTTCATCATCTTGTTCAATTCATATATGACTATCTTACTACGAATATATATAACAACAAGAACATAGTTTGAATGATTTCAAACTTGTTCGCAAACTAAATAGATCCTTCTAACTTGACTTTTAAAACACTTCAAGACCTGTAATATATCATAATGATATGCTAACTTAACAAGATACAACTTGATTTTACAAAGAACACCTTAAAACTGAATCTACGTCGTCGGAGTGCAACCGGGGGCTGTTTTGGGTTGGATAATTAAAAACCATCTTAAACTTTGAATTGGAAGTTTATATTCTGGAAAAATGATATTTCTTATGAATATGTTAATATATAAAAATCTCATGGTGTAACTCAAAGTGTAAGTATTTTTGTAAAAATGATCATCTAGATGTTGTTTTTACAACGGAAATGATCACTTTCATAAAATTCACCAAAGTTTGACCTATAACCTGCGATTTCGAATGCAAACTAAGGTATTTACAGTTCATATTCATAAATAATGACTCTTTCCAAGGAAGTGGCAAGTTGAACCAACAAAAACGGAGTTATATTGAAGAAACTACGGCTAAAACAAAATTGGGTATCCGAAGCTAGTTTAGCTACGAAATTAATTGGAGTAAAACTAAACTAATCATATCTTTGCTAATTAATATGATATTTCATATATATTTACTCATGATTTAATTCTACATATTTCAGGACCACCCGTAAACAACACGAGAAGATTAATCATAAGACCTCATGATTGTACGCAACACGTCATTTGACAACACGGTACTTTATGTACACAACACGTCATTTGACAACATGGTACCATGGGTTGAGATTAATTCCGATCAATACGAATACGATGGGGTCTTTATTTATTTTATTGAACAACTAATTATGGACCATTAACATCGGACTGCTAACTACGGACTATTAGATATTAAAAGTATTACAAGTATACATGTAACGATTATTTGAAAAGAAAATATGTTGATATATTATATATGCTTAGGTTCGTGATATCTATCGGAGACCAAGTCGTGTTAAATATCTTCAAAGCAAAAGTGAGTATATAGTCCCACTTTTAAACTCTAAATATTTCGAGATGAGAATACATGCATTTTATGATTTACGTTATGGACACAAGTGATTAAAAATATATATTCTACGTTGAGTTGTACCACTGGTGTAGTGACCCGAACTTTTCCATGTTTATATATATATTAAACGAAATTGTTATTTACATGATTAAGTGTTTCCAACATGTTAAGCAATCAAACTTATTAAGACTTGATTATTTGGAATAGGTTTCATATAGACAAATGACCACCCAAGTTGACCGGTGATTCACGAACGTTAAAACTTGTAAAAACTATACGATGACATATATATGGTTATATATATAGTTAACATGATTTTATTATAAGTATATATCTCATTAGGTGTCATACCCCGTCCAAAATCTTCCGAACGAATACAATAACATATGGTACCATCGCAATGAACGGACCTCTATATGCCTTGAATGACTCCATGTAATGTCTCTAAAATGAGTAAATGCACAGCGGAAGATTTCTTTCATACCTGAGAATAAACATGCTTTAAAGTATCAACCAAAAGGTTGGTGAGTTCATAAGTTTATTGTAAACAGTAAAAATTCATCATTTTGATAGACCACAAGATTTCATATTTCCATGGTATCATAAATATACGTCCCATGCATAGAGACAAAAATCATTCATATGAATTGAACACCTGGTAACCGACCTTAACAATATGCATATTAGAATATAACCATCATTCCGGGATCCTCCTTCGGACATGATATAAATTTCGAAGTACTAAAGCATCCGGTACTTTGGATGGGGCTTGTTGGGCCCGATAGATCTATCTTTAGGATTCGCGTCAATTAGGGTGTCTGTTCCCTAATTCTTAGATTACCAGACTAAAAAGGGGCATATTCGGTTTAATAATCCAGCCATAGAATGTAGTTTCATTTACTCGTGTCTATTTCGTAAAACAGTTATAAAAATTGTGCATGTATTCTCAGCCCAAAAATATAAAGGGTAAAAAGGCAAATGAAACTCACGCATATAAATATTGTAAAACAGTTAATAAAGCATTTGCATGTATTCTCAGCCCAAAAATGTAATGAGTAAAAGGGGAGCAAATGAAACTCACGCATATAAATATTGTAAAATAGTTAATAAATCATTTGCATGTATTCTCAGCCCAAAAACGTAAAGAGTAAAAGGGAGCAAATGAAACTCACGCATATAAATATTGTAAAACAGTTAATAAAGCATTTGCATGTATTCTCAGCCCAAAAATGTAATGAGTAAAAAGGGAGCAAATGAAACTCACGCATATAAATATTGTAAAACAGTTAATAAATCATTTGCATGTATTCTCAGCCCAAAAACGTAAAGAGTAAAAGGGAGCAAATGAAACTCACGCATATAAATATTGTAAAACAGTTAATAAAGCATTTGCATGTATTCTCAGCCCAAAAATGTAATGAGTAAAAAGGGAGCAAATGAAACTCACGCATATAAATATTGTAAAACAGTTAATAAATCATTTGCATGTATTCTCAGCCCAAAAACGTAAAGAGTAAAAGGGGAACAAATGAACTCACATATTGTATTTTGTAGTAAAAATACTTATAACGACAATGAACAAGTGTAGGGTTAACTTCGGATTCACGAACCTATATCAATTGTATTGCTATTAGAACATATAATGGAACTATCATGATTTCATTTATTAATATATATTATTTATATATATTTTGTGGTTATATAAGATTTATACTAAATTTCATTTAAAAACATATACTTTATTTTATATCTTAAATTATATGTTATATATATTTATTTCGTATATGTATTTAAAGTGATTAATATAGTTATATTAATATATATATATATATATATATATATATATATATATATATATATATATATATATATATATATATATATATATATATATATATTTTTCTTTATTAAGTTAAAAATACTCAAATTGTTGTACGTAGGTTTTTATATAAGTATTGTTATTATAATTTATATGGAATATTAATATAGTTGTACTATATGTAATAAGTAGATTTTTTTTTTATATATACAAAGTATTTATTTAAAAAAAATGATAGCTTTGATATTAATGATTTAATAATAATAATAATAATAATAATAATATAATAATAATAATAATAATAATAATAATAATAATAATAATAATAATAATAATAATAATAATAATAATAATAATAACAATAATTAGTAATATTAATAACATAATAATAATAGCAATAAAATTAATGATTTTAAAAAAAAGGTGAAACTACCTCAAAGCTTTTCTAAAAATAACACGCCTCACACGGGACTCGAACTTGCGACCTCTCCTCTAACACCAACACACCCAACCAGTCCTCTGTCCCTTGCTTTACTGATTTAATACTCAGTTTAATTAACCTAACTCGTTTTCTGTTTCTCTTTCAACTTCAATTAAATTTAAAACCCGATTACCAACTCATAACCAACATCATCAAATTCAGTTAATCCAAAAACAAAAAAAAAATTTGGGTTTGTATCTCGGCCCAACTAGAAAAATATTCGGCCTAAGTTCCAAGTCCACCTCAAATTTAAATGGCTCGATATATTGTCTGATTTCAAACCGTGTGCAGATGATCCATTAACCCAAGGGTTCGGTTAAAACCAGAAACACGAAAACAACACAGTAAAATTCGATGATATTAAGATCATATACTTCGTAGCAGCACAGGTTGTGAATCGTCATCATCTTAATCGGTTGTTAACTTCATCATTAACATACACCGTATCTCATCATCTCATTACTATCAACATCAACATTCACCAAACAACTTGTCATCATCATTCACGATATATATATCATCATGTTCATCCGTCATCAACACATCATAACGTTATCATCATGTCACGCATTCACTTCCATCATCTTCATTTCTTAACATCCATAAACCCTCATCATCATCATTCGTTTATCTATGTAGTATCATCATCATCATCTTAACAGCTTGAAAAAAAAAAAATGCAAACCAAAGCAAGTGGTTCGTGACATGCTTGTGGGCCGATACAATCCTAATTGTTTTTGGCTTTTGTACTCGTAATAGACAAAGGAGCAGCTGAGTTTGTTCAATTGCTATTAATGAATTGAAAGATTAATTTGTGGTGGGGTGTGGGTCACGAACAAACAACAACAAAATAAATATATCATTGTATATTCGAAACCATTTGGATGTTGTGTAAGGTTGTGGGGTTCGGTTTTCTTTTTCTTTTTATAAACAAATGGGTTTCGCTTTATATAAAGTGTCGATCATGGATATGTTCTTAATTCCCACTTGTATAACTTTTGACAAAGTAATATCCCATATCTCTATATCGACAATTTGATATAACACCCAAGATAACTCTAAAAAATGAAACAGGTTTACCAGCCACCATAATCCTCCTTTGATTCAAAATAGGAACGTAATCCCAACCCATATGCAAACAGTTCAGTAGCAGATACATCAGCTTTAAAAGATCTTCGATGGTGATTTATTTGTGATGGTGACCGAAGGGTACAGAAGGGTTTGAGCAACAGTCCTCTTGATAAAAGGTAAACTGAAATTAGTGTTTTTGTTAAATGGGTGTTGTTGTCGTTAAAGATAAAAAAAAACATTTAATAATCTGTTGAAGATGGGTTTCGTTGATTTGAGTAGGGGGTGGTGACTTTGGTGATGGTTTAAACTGGTGGATAGATGGTGGCTGCTCAGGTTGATCGAATTGAGGTGGTGATTCATTTAAAACATAAACAAGGAAAATTATAGTAGCAGTAGCATCCACCTTGATGGTGGTTTCAAGTGGTGGTGTAAGTGTTAGATATGGAGGCTGTTTTGGTAGTGTTGATGTCGGCTAAGAGTGTCGATGATAGTTAAGGTTAATGGCCAGTTGTTTTGTTAGTGTACCCCTCTATCTTCATTCATAGGTGTATGTACGTTTTATATAACACATATGCAAAAATATATATATTATATAGATATAGTAATATGAATTTACTAACACAAAGAGTAAATCTCCATTCAATCAATTTAGTACAGTAATGTTAATATATTAGTCGCCTTTGTTTTCTTGCATATTAGTCAGAAAGTAGAAAGCATGTGGGCTCTAATTGGTGTGATAATTTAGATGAGGTGGTCATGGTGATACATGCATTCTGTATGTATATATAAAGAATAGATGGTAGATAAACTATGATGGTGAAATGAAACAGAAAAAGGAAAACAGTACCACACACTAACACTTTTAATTATATCCTGACTTTACTCGATTCACGGGTAGAGTCCAGACAAATGAGAAAACAAATATATAATATAAATATTTAAACGTGTGATAATATTAGCCGTCGTCTACTATTTCATTCACGGACTGAAATTCGTGCTCCGTTGATAATGGATAAAAGTACACATAAAAATCCCCAATTTATATTAAACATCTTTATTTATTCTAATCATTATTTAAAAAAATGGTCATTAATTGTTTAAATCTATTAAATAAAAATTAAATCAACTGTCCCGCTCGATTCTGGGTAAAATATAAAAAGTTTTAAACTTACCAAGTAGTTCCTAAATACATTTTTAATAAGTCTATAATTTATAGAACTAATTTTCGGATCACCGTTTATTTTAAAATTATATAAGTTTGAGTTTAACTTGTTAATATCAACCAAAACATCAAACGAGTATTACTATCATTTAATATTTATTTTTAATATACATTATTTATATATAGAAATATATTTTACATAATAATTATTATAATATTCTATTTTTATTTTATTAACTTTTAATAACAACAACATATAATATTTCGAATTATATTTCCAATTATTTTATATATATATATATATATATATATATATATATATATATATATATATATATATATATATATATATATATATATTCACACATAACAATTTACAAATAGTGGTTCGTGAATCGTCGGGAATGGTCGAAGGGTAAATGAATATAGTTTCAAACTTTTCGAGACTCAACATTGCAGATTTTGCTTATCGTGTCGGAAACATATAAAGATTACAGTTTAAATTTGATCGGAAATTTCAGGGTCATCACAGTACCTACCCGTTAAAGAAATTTCGTCCCCGAAATTTGATAGAGGTCGTCATGGATAACAATAAGAATGTTTTCATGACAAATATGAGTTGATAAATAGAGTTTTATCATCATTTAGTAATATGGATAAAACTATTTGATTTTGTGAAGAGTACAAGTGAAGCTATCACCAAAGAGTGAAATGAGTAGGTATAGATTCATCATATCTTTTGACGTAGATAATATTGATTTCCCAAGTTCAAGAGATTTGAAGAAAATCTTCGTAATAAGATTTGATTTTTTTCGGCGATTAAGGAAATCGGGATCTTCTTTGATCAAATACAATAATCTGTCTCGATTGCTCTGTCAGATATTTCACTATAAATCCATCCTCCTTCGTTTCCTTATTTTTCACAACTCACACCTTCTATTCTTTCTCCCTCAATTCATACTTTAAAGCATTCATTAATATGCTCCATCCAGTACTGATTCTTGATATACTCCTAACTTTCATATTTATCATTCTTCTTTTTCATTTACCACCGGAGGATTTTATTTATTTTTACTATTACCTTGGGGTTATAGTAATTTTAATTCTCCCGTGCCTTTACGTGGCAATACGTATTGATATACACGGTTTGTAAATTATGTGTTGTTGTCGAGATTTATACCTTTTCTTATTTTTCGAAGTCCATGCTTCTGTTTCTTATAATCATTCTCATCCACAGTTAATGCTCTCTCCTATTTGCTGCGATTTATACTCCAATTTCTATTTTGGAGTTTTCATCCTTTCGTTTCCTCTTCTTGCAATTAAGCGCTGCTTGTAATGGTCCAGAATTCGCAGATATGAATTTCAGAATGAACATAGTTAATGTTCTAAGAAGAAAATTGTAATGGCACGATCTTGATTTGGTAAATTACCAGAATATCCAAAAAGATAGAACTATCAAGGAGATATGCTCTTGATATGTTTATAGATTAATTAGAATGTAAGAGTTGTGTAACATGGCACATGATGATGGTACTGTGAATCATCACGTTTCATTAAAAACTCAGCATGACTTACCGTAATATAATCACGTTGATCAAGTGTCATTATATTATACTAACTCATGCATCAGTTCTCAACACTACTTCAAAAACATTCATAGTTTAAATTCGAAAGTTTACAGAATATAGAAACTAACAGTTTCTTATATGATGTAACACTGATAGCGCGAAGAGATTAATAATTTCGGTCAAGGATATTTATGAAAATATCTTCAGAAATATCGAAGATATTTATGATGATATTTTGGAATTTCTAAGTTCGATGGTTGATGAAGAAAGATTTTCCGCAAGATTTTAACATGAGTACGGAGCTAGATATTCGTTGAAAGTTTCACCGGATCCAGAATTACATGGTTTCTTTGAATATATGGTATGGGCCTTGTATTTGGCCTTGGTCTCCTTCATGGTTTGCTCAATCTATTTTTCAGTACCAAATTTTCTATTGAGCGTTCCTAACACTCCTTTCTTTATCATCAAACTTTTGACCGTTTAAACCATCTATAATTTTTCTGTTTCCTCTGCATTTAATGCTACGATATCCGAATCTTCGATTATTAATCCGAAGTGGTTTCAGGAGAATTATGTTTTTAAATGATTAAACGCTGATGATAATATGGTGAAATATAAAAGGTTCCCCGGTAACAATAAAAGAGCACACATATATATCAAAGTTATAATAAGGCTATTTCGAACGAAAAGTCGAAGTTGACTTGTTGGAGCTGTGACAAAATTGGCTAATTTGGAAAGGGATTGCAAAGTTGTTTTCGGTAATTTCAACACCAATGGAGCTAGCTTAGATACGTGTTAAACGTTTACTCAGGTTCCGAGTGTTTTCAGGTGCATAACTATATGCGTAAATCTTTTCTTCCGTAGATGAAGTACGGTTGATTCATCCTCTCGATTGAGGTATTTTCAAGCATTATGAATGGTTTGAACGCAGATCGTAATCGTCAATATACAAATGAGGTTTAAGATAAAAGCAAGTGGAAAAAATTGAAGAATTGTTTAGTTTTATATTTTATAATCAATATTTTAATTCATTTTAATTCTCCACTGTTGGTAGTCCTCAGTTGATTAGTCCACAGTTAGCTAAGAACAGTTAGCTAGGATTTTGTTAGCGTGGATTCTTAACAAAATTTCTCATAGTTAATTTGTTTGTTTCTAACCAATTTTATTCCGTCAAATGTTTTCTTCATTATGCCACTTGTTGGATTCTGATAGGTCAAAATCCAAATATGAAATTTGAATGGAAATGATTATTCTGTGGTGAACGGATTCATATATGTGTGAATTTGAGTAGTGTTGTTAATGACTGCTGAATCTGAATTGAAGAATGTACAATGTAACTTATTAATGTGAAATATAAATATTCCTGGGGTATTACCTACCCGTTAAAATATTTTCACCGTTAACAGTTTGTACAAAAGAATTTTAATCACAATCTTTATGAAAATATATATACATATATATTTTCTTCAAATGTAATCATGAATTTAATGAGTCAATATAATATTAGGCTCATTTGATTTTCGGTTTGAGCTAGAATAAGTAATCTATAAAACTATTAGGATCCACATATTCTTCGCAGAATATTAATGAAGTTATTGTTCAATACTTCATCGTTCATTGTTGTTGGTACTCCTTGGTATCTATGGTGCGTATGATGTTGATGTTCGTGGAACATATTGTGAAATTGAGGCTTGGGATGCGGATGTTGTTGTTGGTGGTACTATTGATGTCGGTAATATTGCTGAAGCTGGTACATTTTGCACCATATTTTCTAAATTGATTATTCGAGCGCGAAGTTCATTGACTTCTTCTATTATGCCGGGATGATTAGCTGTTTGAACAAGTGGATGAATTAGGTTTAGAATTATAGGTATTATGTAATCGTTGCGAGATATCTTGGCGATGAGGGTGAAAATGGTGTTTCGGATAGGTTCGTCGGTAAGTGATTCAGGTTTCTTGCTAAGAGGTGAATGTGGTGGATGGATGGGATCGCCTTCTTCTTGTCTCCATTGAATAAGTCGACTACGAACCCATCAGATGAATTGAGGATGACTGAATGGTTGGTCCGTTCTGGTCACACTGCTTTCGGAGCTTGGGTGGGACTCCAGGTCAGAATCCGTGGGACTTGAACTAGTGATGAGTTCCATTTCGTATGATTGAGTGACAAATTTTTTCGATAAGAAATAATTTTCGGATATCGGATGATATTCTAAATATATAAAATACCCATATATATAGAACAAAAGATCTCGTAGATTACGGAGGAATTTATGGAATATGTCAGGAAAGGTTTACAGTAACAAATACGCGGAGATATGAATTAGCAGATACGCTAAGATATGAATTTTGTCTATACACTATTCATGCAATGAATGCAGTAAGGCGCGTTTAGACTTAAGATGATAAGCAGGTAATTTTCGACAAAAATGATAAGCAAAACTTTTGACATGCAGACCAGGTTCAAGTCCAGACTCATTAATATAACCTAACAACTACTAGGTCGAAGTCCAGACTCATTAATGTATCCTAACAACTAACTGTTAGACACACTAATGCATACTCACTAATGCATCCTAACAACTACGTGTTAGACACACTAATGCAGACTCACTAATGCATTCTAACAACTACCTGTTAGACACACTAATTCCGACCTGGTTCGCTAAGACCACCGCTCTGATACCACATGTCATACCCCGTCCAAAATCTTCCGAATGAATACAATAACATATGGTACCATCGCGATGAACGGACCTCTATATGCCTTGAATGACTCCATGTAATGTCTCTAAAATGAGTAAATGCACAGCGGAAGATTTCTTTCATACCTGAGAATAAACATGCTTTAAAGTGTCAACCAAAAGGTTGGTGAGTTCATAAGTTTATTGTAAACAGTAAAAATTCATCATTTTGATAGACCACAAGATTTCATATTTCCATGGTATCATAAATATACGTCCCATGCATAGAGACAAAAATCATTCATATGAATTGAACACCTGGTAACCGACCTTAACAATATGCATATTAGAATATCCCCATCATTCCGGGATCCTCCTTCGGACATGATATAAATTTCGAAGTACTAAAGCATCCGGTACTTTGGATGGGGCTTGTTGGGTCCGATAGATCTATCTTTAGGATTCGCGTCAATTAGGGTGTCTGTTCCCTAATTCTTAGATTACAAGACTAAAAAGGGTCATATTCGGTTTAATAATCCAGCCATAGAATGTAGTTTCATTTACTCGTGTCTATTTTCGTAAAACAGTTATAAAAATTGCGCATGTATTCTCAGCCCAAAAATATAAAGGGTAAAAAGGCAAATGAAACTCACGCATATAAATATTGTAAAACAGTTAATAAAGCATTTGCATGTATTCTCAGCCCAAAAATGTAATGAGTAAAAAGGGAGCAAATGAAACTCACGCATATAAATATTGTAAAACAGTTAATAAATCATTTGCATGTATTCTCAGCCCAAAAACGTAAAGAGTAAAAGGGAGCAAATGAAACTCACGCATATAAATATTGTAAAACAGTTAATAAAGCATTTGCATGTATTCTCAGCCCAAAAATGTAATGAGTAAAAAGGGAGCAAATGAAACTCACGCATATAAATATTGTAAAACAGTTAATAAATCATTTGCATGTATTCTCAGCCCAAAAACGTAAAGAGTAAAAGGGAGCAAATGAAACTCACGCATATAAATATTGTAAAACAGTTAATAAAGCATTTGCATGTATTCTCAGCCCAAAAATGTAATGAGTAAAAAGGGAGCAAATGAAACTCACGCATATAAATATTGTAAAAAAGTTAATAAATCATTTGCATGTATTCTCAGCCCAAAAACGTAAAGAGTAAAAGGGGAACAAATGAACTCACCTATTGTATTTTGTAGTAAAAATAATTATAACGACAATGAACAAGTGTAGGGTTGACTTCGGATTCACGAACCTATATCAATTGTATTGCTATTAGAACATATAATGGAACTATCATGATTTCATTTATTAATATATATTATTTATATATATTTTGTGGTTATATAAGATTTATACTAAATTTCATTTAAAAACATATACTTTATTTTATATCTTAAATTATATGTTATATATATTTATTTCGTATATGTATTTAAAGTGATTAATATAGTTATATTAATATATATATATATATATATATATATATATATATATATATTTATTTATTAAGTTAAAAATACTCAAATTGTTGTACGTAAGTTTTTATATAAGTATTGTTATTATAATTTATATATAGTTATATGGAATATTAATATAGTTGTACTATATGTAATAAGTAGATTTTTTTTTTATATACAAAGTATTTATTTAAAAAAAATGATAGCTTTGATATTAATGATTTAATAATAATAATAATAATATAATAATAATAATAATAATAATAATAATAATAATAATAATAATAATAATAATAATAATTAGTAATATTAATAACATAATAATAATAGTAATAAAATTAATGATTTTAAAAAAAAAGGTGAAACTACCTCAAAGCTTTTCTAAAAATAACACGCCTCACACGGGACTCGAACTTGCGACCTCTCCTCTAACACCAACACACCCAACCAGTCCTCTGTCCCTTGCTTTACTGATTTAATACTCAGTTTAATTAACCTAACTCGTTTTCTGTTTCTCTTTCAACTTCAATTAAATTTAAAACCTGATTACCAACTCATAACCAACATCATCAAATTCAGTTAATCCAAAAACAAAAAAAAAAATTTGGGTTTGTATCTCGGCCCAACTAGAAAAATATTCGGCCCAAGTTCCAAGTCCACCTCAAATTTAAATGGCTCGATATATTGTCTGATTTCAAACCGTGTGCAGATGATCCATTAACCCAAGGGTTCGGTTAAAACCAGAAACACGAAAACAACACAGTAAAATTCGATGATATTAAGATCATATACTTCGTAGCAGCACAGGTTGTGAATCGTCATCATCTTAATCGGTTGTTAACTTCATCATTAACATACACCGTATCTCATCATCTCATTACTATCAACATCAACATTCACCAAACAACTTGTCATCATCATTCACGATATATATATCATCATGTTCATCCGTCATCAACACATCATAACGTTATCATCATGTCACGCATTAACTTCCATCATCTTCATTTCTTAACATCCATAAACCCTCATCATCATCATTCGTTTATCTATGTATTATCATCATCATCTTAACAGCTTGAAAAAAAAAAAAAAATGCAAACCAAAGCAAGTGGTTCGTGACATGCTTGTGGGCCGATACAATCCTAATTGTTTTTGGCTTTTGTACTCGTAATAGACAAAGGAGCAGCTGAGTTTGTTCAATTGCTATTAATGAATTGAAAGATTAATTTGTGGTGGGGTGTGGGTCACGAACAAACAATAACAAAATAAATATATCATTGTATATTCGAAACCATTTGGATGTTGTGTAAGGTTGTGGGGTTCGGTTTTCTTTTTCTTTTTATAAACAAATGGGTTTCGCTTTATATAAAGTGTCGATCATGGATATGTTCTTAATTCCCACTTGTATAACTTTTGACAAAGTAATATCCCATATCTCTATATCGACAATTTGATATAACACCCAAGATAACTCTAAAAAATGAAACAGGTTTACCAGCCACCATAATCCTCCTTTGATTCAAAATAGGAACGTAATCCCAACCCA
This sequence comes from Rutidosis leptorrhynchoides, assembly GCF_046630445.1. Classification (NCBI taxonomy): domain Eukaryota; kingdom Viridiplantae; phylum Streptophyta; class Magnoliopsida; order Asterales; family Asteraceae; genus Rutidosis; species Rutidosis leptorrhynchoides. The sequence goes on from NC_092343.1 coordinate 84,461,290, forward strand.
TATGCAAACAGTTCAGTAGCAGATACATCAGCTTTAAAAGATCTTCGATGGTGATTTATTTGTGATGGTGACCGAAGGGTACAGAAGGGTTTGAGCAACAGTCCTCTTGATAAAAGGTAAGCTGAAATTAGTGTTTTTGTTAAATGGGTGTTGTTGTCGTTAAAGATAAAAAAAAACATTTAATAATCTGTTGAAGATGGGTTTCGTTGATTTGAGTAGGGGGTGGTGACTTTGGTGATGGTTTAAACTGGTGGATAGATGGTGGCTGCTCAGGTTGATCGAATTGAGGTGGTGATTCGTTTAAAACATAAACAAGGAAAATTATAGTAGCAGTAGCATCCACCTTGATGGTGGTTTCAAGTGGTGGTGTAAGTGTTAGATATGGAGGCTGTTTTGGTAGTGTTGATGTCGGCTAAGAGTGTCGATGATAGTTAAGGTTAATGGCCAGTTGTTTTGTTAGTGTACCCCTCTATCTTCATTCATAGGTGTATGTACGTTTTATATAACACATATGCAAAAATATATATATTATATAGATATAGTAATATGAATTTACTAACACAAAGAGTAAATCTCCATTCAATCAATTTAGTACAGTAATGTTAATATATTAGTCGCCTTTGTTTTCTTGCATATTAGTCAGAAAGTAGAAAGCATGTGGGCTCTAATTGGTGTGATAATTTAGATGAGGTGGTCATGGTGATACATGCATTCTGTATGTATATATAAAGAATAGATGGTAGATAAACTATGATGGTGAAATGAAACAGAAAAAGGAAAACAGTACCACACACTAACACTTTTAATTATATCCTGACTTTACTCGATTCACGGGTAGAGTTCAGACAAATGAGAAAACAAATATATAATATAAATATTTAAACGTGTGATAATATTAGCCGTCGTCTACTATTTCATTCACGGACTGAAATTCGTGCTCCGTTGATAATGGATAAAAGTACACATAAAAATCCCCAATTTATATTAAACATCTTTATTTATTCTAATCATTATTTAAAAAAATGGTCATTAATTGTTTAAATCTATTAAATAAAAATTAAATCAACTGTCCCGCTCGATTCTGGGTAAAATATAAAAAGTTTTAAACTTACCAAGTAGTTCCTAAATACATTTTTAATAAGTCTATAATTTATAGAACTAATTTTCGGATCACCGTTTATTTTAAAATTATATAAGTTTGAGTTTAACTTGTTAATATCAACCAAAACATCAAACGAGTATTACTATCATTTAATATTTATTTTTAATATACATTATTTGTATATAGAAATATATTTTAAATAATAATTATTATAATATTCTATTTTTATTTTATTAACTTTTAATAACAACAACATATAATATTTCGAATTATATTTCCAATTATTTTATATATATATATATATATATATATATATATATATATATATATATATATATATATATATATATATATATATATATATATATATATATATTCACACATAACAATTTACAAATAGTGGTTCGTGAATCGTCGGGAATGGTCGAAGGGTATATGAATATAGTTTCAAACTTTTCGAGACTCAACATTGCAGATTTTGCTTATCGTGTCGGAAATATATAAAGATTAAAGTTTAAATTTGATCAGAAATTTTCGGGTCATCACATTAGGTATTTTAACAATGAGTTATATACATAAAAATGAGACTATTAATTTAAGAAACTTGAAAACGATATATATAACGATTATCGTTATAACAACGTCTTACTAGGTACATATGAATCATATTAAGATATTGATACACTTGGTTAATTATGTTAAATGATAAGTAAATATATTAATAAGTGTATTAACAATGAAATACATATGTAAAAATAAGACTACTAACTTAATGATTTCGAAACGAGACATATATGTAACGATTATCGTTGTAACGACATTTAACTGTATATATATCATATTAAGATATATTATATATCATAATATCATGATAATATAACAATTTAACATCTCATTTGTTATAATAAACAATGGGTTAACAACATTCAACAAGATCGTTAACCTAAAGGTTTCAAAACAACATTTACATGTAACGACTAACGATGACTTAACGACTCAGTTAAAATGTATATACATGTAGTGTTTTAATATGTATTCATACACTTTTGAAAGACTTCAAGACACTTATCAAAATACTTCTACTTAACAAAAATGCTTACAATTACATCCTCGTTCAGTTTCATCAACATTTCTACTCGTATGCACCCGTATTCGTACTCGTACAATACACAGCTTTTAGATGTATGTACTATTGGTATATACACTCTAATGATTAACTCTTAGCAGCCCATGTGAGTCACCTAACACATGTGGGAACCATCATTTGTAAACTAGCATGAAATATCTCATAAAATTACAAAAATATGAGTAATCATTCATGACTTATTTACATGAAAACAAAATTACATATCCTTTATATCTAATCCATACACCAACGACCAAAAACACCTACAAACACTTTCATTCTTCAATTTTATTCATCTAATTGATCTCTCTCAAGTTCTATCTTCAAGTTCTAAGTTTTCTTCATAAATTCCAAAAGTTCTAGTTTCATAAAATCAAGAATACTTCCAAGATTGCAAGTTTACTTCCAAGTTTTCTAAATCCATTCCAAGTAATCATCCAAGATCAAGAAACCTTTGTTACTTACAGTAGGTTATCTTTCTAATACAAGGTAATAATCATATTCAAACTTTAATTCAATTTCTATAACTAAAACAATCTTATTTCGAGTGGAAATCTTACTTGAAATTGTTTTCGTGTCATGATTATGCTTCAAGAACTTTCAAGCCATCCAAGGATCCTTTGAAGCTAGATCTATTTTTCTCATTTCCAGTAGGTTTATCCAAGGAACTTGAGGTAGTAATGATGTTCATAACATCATTCGATTCATACATATAAAGCTATCTTATTCGAAGGTTTAAACTTGTAATCACTAGAACATAGTTTAGTTAATTCTAAACTTGTTCGTAAATAAAAGTTAATCCTTCTAACTTGACTTTTAAAATCAACTAAACACATGTTCTATATCTATATGATATGCTAACTTAATGATTTAAAACCTGGAAACACGAAAAACACCGTAAAATTGGATTTACGCCGTCGTAGTAACACCGCAGGCTGTTTTGGGTTAGTTAATTAAAAACTATGATAAACTTTGATTTAAAAGTTGTAATTCTGGGAAAATGATTTTTATTATGAACATGAAACTATATCCAAAAAATATGGTTAAACTCAAAGTGGAAGTATGTTTTCTAAAATGGTCATCTAGACGTCGTTCTTTCGACTGAAATGACTACCTTTACAAAAACGACTTGTAACTTATTTTTCCGACAATAAACCTATACCTTTTCTGTTTAGATTCATAAAATAGAGTTCAATATGAAACCATAGCAATTTGATTCACTCAAAACGGATTTAAAATGAAGAAGTTATGGGTAAAACAAGATTGGATAATTTTTCTCATTTTAGCTACGTAAAAATTGGTAACAAATCTATTCCAACCATAACTTAATCAACTTGTATTGTATATTATGTAATCTTGAGATACCATAGACACGTATACAATGTTTCGACCTATCATGTCGACACATCTATATATATTTTGGAACAACCATAGACACTCTATTTGTGAATGTTGGAGTTAGCTATACTGGGTTGAGGTTGATTCCAAAATATATATAGTTTGAGTTGTGATCAATACTGAGATACGTATACACTGGGTCATGGATTGATTCAAGATAATATTTATCGATTTATTTCTGTACATCTAACTGTGGACAAGTAGTTGTAGGTTACTAACGAGGACAACTGACTTAATAAACTTAAAACATCAAAATATATTAAAAATGTTGTAAATATATTTTGAACATACTTTGATATATATGTATATATTGTTATAGGTTCGTGAATCAACCAGTGGTCAAGTCTTACTTCCCGACGAAGTAAAAATTTGTGAAAGTGAGTTATAGTCCCACTTTTAAAATCTAATATTTTTGGGATGAGAATACATGCAGGTTTTATAAATGATTTACAAAATAGACACAAGTACGTGAAACTACATTCTTTGGTTGAATTATCGAAATCGAATATGCCCCTTTTTATTAAGTCTGGTAATCTAAGAATTAGGGAACAGACACCCTAATTGACGCGAATCCTAAAGATAGATCTATTGGGCCTAACAAACCCCATCCAAAGTACCGGATGCTTTAGTACTTTGAAATTTATATCATATCCGAAGGGTGTCCCGGAATGATGGGGATATTCTTATATATGCATCTTGTTAATGTCGGTTACCAGGTGTTCACCATATGAATGATTTTTATCTCTATGTATGGGATGTGTATTGAAATATGAAATCTTGTGGTCTATTGTTACGATTTGATATATATAGGTTAAACCTATAACTCACCAACATTTTTGTTGACGTTTAAAGCATGTTTATTCTCAGGTGAATACTAAGAGCTTCCGCTGTTGCATACTAAAATAAGGACAAGATTTGGAGTCCATGTTTGTATGATATTGTGTAAAAACTGCATTCAAGAAACTGATTTCGATGTAACATATTTGTATTGTAAACCATTATGTAATGGTCGTGTGTAAACATGATATTTTAGATTATCATTATTTGATAATCTACGTAAAGCTTTTTAAACCTTTATTTATGAAATAAAGGTTATGGTTTGTTTTAAAAATGAATGCAGTCTTTGAAAAACGTCTCATATAGAGGTCAAAACCTCGCAACGAAATCAATTAATATGGAACGTTTTTAATCAATAAGAACGGGACATTTCAGTTGGTATCCGAGCGTTGGTCTTAGAGAACCAGAAAATTTGCATTAGTGTGTCTTATCGAGTTTGTTAGGATGCATTAGTGAGTCTGGACTTCGACCGTGTTTTCTTTAAAAATGATTGCTTAACATTTTTGTTGGAAACGATATATTATTAACATGTATATATTATGTGATATATTAATCTCTTAACATGTTTGATATTGTGTGATAGATGTCTACCTCTAGCACAAATCCCATTGACTCACCTAATAATAACGAAGAGTCGAATATATATTGGACTGATTCACAAGTTCCCGAAGAAGAACCGGAAGAAGAATCAGAACCGGAAGAAGAATCAGAACCGGAAGAGGAAGAACCGGAGGAGGAAATAGAACCGGTGGGGGAAATAATAAAACGGTTAAGTAAAAGAAAATCCTCAACCAACCGACCAAGGTTAATTATGGTCAATGGTGTTTCCGCCAAGGAAGCAAAATATTGGGAGGATTACCAATTCTCCGATGAATCGGATTCCGACGAGAATTCCGATGATGTTATAGAAATTACCCCAACTGACTTTAAAAAGGCAAAAGAAAATAATAAGGGAAAGGGCATAAAAATAGAGAAATCTAATTCCAACCCCGATGAACTTTATATGTATCGTCAACCCCCGAAGCCCTTAAGTTGTAACAATGACCCGGGAACCTCTAAACCACCAGGTTTTTCTAAACCGTTGTGGAAAATGACAGCTCGTATTAGGGGAACATCATATATCCCTAGAAACTTGGCAAAACGAACCAAAACCGAAGAAGAAGAAGAAACGAGCGAGTCGGAATAAGATAGTTGTATTCGTGTGGTGTAATATATGTAATATAGTGTGCTTATGCTTTATGATATATGTAAAAATTGCTTGTATTAATAAGTATTTTTTTTTTATGAATCTAACTCTTGTCTATTTTACAGTATAAAAACACAAAATGGATAGACAACCCAATATTTTAAGAGACCTACCCGGAGTCATGATTGATGAAATCTTGTCTAGAGTCGGTCAGAATTCTTCGGCACAACTATTTACGGCGAAATCAGTTTGTAAGACATTCGAAGAACGTTCCAAGAATGTCTTGGTTTATAAGAGACTTTCGTTTGAAAGATGGGGGATATCACATTGGGAAACCCATAAGTTACGATGTGTTTACTTTGACGCATATATTGCGGGAAACCCAAATGCTATTTTACGCAACGGGTTAAGAAATTATTTTGACTCAATGTATCCGAATATAGGACTTCATGATTTAGAAAAAGCGGCTAACATGCAACATAAAGAAGCATGCTATGCTTACGGGTTAGTAATGTTCGTTTCTCACCAAAGTGAGAAAAAGAACATCGGGCTACAACTATTAAATAAAACGTTCCCACAAGTGACGGAGTCGGTAATTGTGGTAAGAAATGAGGTTTTTAGGTTATTACGAGACTGTTGGTCATTACGTAACCCTCATCCCTTTGATGCCGTTACAACACGCTGTCTTATCAACGGCCATAACAGTTATGTTCCACAAGACCAAGGATGGGAAGTAGTCCTAGTAAAACCAGAATGCATGACTTGTTTCTGGACGTATGAATTACGTGTCTTTATTGCCTTTGCTGAACGACTTGTGTACTAGCTAGAGTTATCTTCACAACTATCTTGTATCAAAGTTATTGTGTGCTATATTTCATGCTTTATGTAAAATAAGCGGTATTGTAAGTTTGTAAAATATTGTATAAAAGTTTGAACGCGAAATATTATTATAATCAGTTTTTCATATAGAATTGTATATTAGCTACTAATTATGAACTTAACGGGTAGGTACTACCCGAATTTAAACTTATAAAACGCTAATATGAAGAAAAAACTTTTATAAATGAGTTTATATTATGCTACGAAATACTATTAACTACTCTTAATATTCTGTATGATTAACTTGTTCCATTTGACTATTTTGAAGGAAATGGCACCGACTACTCGACACACCGTGAATATGAATGAAGAGGAATTCCGTACTTTTCTAGCTTCAAACATAGCCGCAGTACAGGCTGCGCTACATACCAACAATAACCTTAGATCTAGCAGTACAGGAAATCGTGTAGGATGCACCTACAAAGAATTCACTGCATGCAAACCTTTGGAATTTGATGGAACCGAAGGACCGATCGGATTGAAACGGTGGACCGAGAAGGTCGAATCGGTGTTTGCCATAAGTAAGTGTACTGAAGAGGACAAAGTGAAGTACGCTACACATACCTTCACAGGTTCCGCGTTAACATGGTGGAATACCTATCTAGAGCAAGTGGGACAAGATGATGCGTACGCACTACCGTGGTCAGCATTCAAGCACTTGATGAACGAGAAGTACCGTCCCAGAACTGAGGTCAATAAGCTCAAGACAAAACTTAGAGGGTTACGAACCCAAGGATTTGATATTACCACGTACGAAAGATGATTCACAGAATTGTGCCTATTGTGTCCGGGAGCGTTCGAAGATGAGGAAGAGAAGATCGACGCGTTTGTGAAAGGATTACCGGAAAGAATCCAAGAAGATATAAGTTCACACGAGCCCGCCTCCATACAACAGGCATGTAGAATGGCTCACAAACTAGTGAACCAGGTTGAGGAAAGAATTAAAGAACAGATGGCTGAAGAGGCCAATGTGAAGCAAGTCAAAAGAAAATGGGAGGAAAACGGTGATAAGAATCACCAATACAACAACAACAGCAATTACAATAATAATCGCAACAATTATCCCAACAATCGCAACATCAATCACAACTACAACAAATGGCCCAACAACAACAACAACAACAACAACAACAACAACAACAACAACAACAACAACAACAACAACAACAACAACAACAACAACAACAACAACAACAACAACAACAACAACAACAACAACAACAACAACAACAACAACAGCAACTACAACAATCATCCCAACAACAATAACAACCGCAACAACAACAACAATCAGAAGCAGCTATGTCAAAGGTGTGAAAAGTATCACTCGGGGTTCTGCACCAAATTTTGCAACAAGTGTAAAAGAAATGGTCATAGCGCGGCAAAGTGTGAGGTCTACGGACCAGGGGTTAACAGAACGAAAGGAACAAATGGTGTCGGAACGAGTAATGGCGGAGCAAGTAGTTTCGGAGCAAGTTATGCCAATGTAGTTTGTTATGAATGTGGAAAACCGGGCCACATTATTAGAAATTGCCCGAACCAGGAGAACACGAATGGACAAGGCCGCGGAAGAGTTTTCAATATTAATGCGGCAGAGGCATAGGAAGACCCGGAGCTTGTTACGGGTACGTTTCTTATTGACAATAAATATGCTTACGTTTTATTTGATTCGGGTGCGGATAGAAGCTATATGAGTAGAGATTTTTGTGCTAAATTAAGTTGTCCATTGACGCCGTTGGATAGTAAAGTTTTACTTAAATTAGCAAACGGTAAATTAATTTCAGCAGATAATATATGCCGGAATCGAGAAATTAAACTGGGTAGCGAAATATTTAAGATTGATTTGATACCAGTAGAATTAGGGAGTTTTGATGTAATAGTTGGCATGGACTGGCTGAAGAAGGTGAAAGCAGAGATCGTATGTTATGAAAATGCAATTCGCATTGTACGAGAAGAAGGAGAACCCTTAATGGTGTACGGAGAAAAGGGCAACATGAAGCTACATCTTATTAGTAATTTGAAGGCACAAAAACTAATAAGAAAAGGTTGCTATGCTGTTCTAGCACACGTCGAGAAAGTACAAACTGAAGAAAAGAGCATCAATGATGTTCCCGTCGCAAAAGAATTTCCCGATGTATTTCTGAAAGAATTACCGGGACTACCTCCACATCGATCTGTTGAATTTCAAATAGATCTTGTACCAGGAGCTGCACCAATAGCTCGTGCTCCTTATAGACTCGCACCCAGCGAGATGAAAGAACTGCAAAGCCAACTGCAAGAACTATTAGAACGTGGTTTCATTCGACCAAGCACATCACCATGGGGAGCTCCTGTTTTGTTTGTCAAGAAGTAGGATGGTACATTTAGGTTGTATATTGACTACAGAGAGTTGAACAAACTTACCATCAAAAACCGTTATCCAGTGTCGAGAATTGACGACTTATTTGATCAACTACAAGGCTCGTCGGTTTATTCGAAGATCGATTTACGTTCTGGATATCATCAAATGCGAGTAAAGGAGGATGATATTCCAAAAACTGCTTTTAGGACGCGTTATGTTCATTACGAGTTTATGGTTATGCCATTTGGATTGACTAACGCACCAGCTGTGTTCATGGACCTTATGAACCGAGTGTGTGGGCCATATCTTGACAAGTTTGTCATTGTTTTCATCGATGACATACTTATTTACTCAAAGAATGATCAAGAGCACGAAGAACATTTGAGAAAAGTGTTAGAAGTATTGAGGAAAGAAAAACTGTACGCTAAGTTTTCAAAGTGTGCATTTTGGTTGGAAGAAGTTCAATTCCTCGGTCACATAGTGAACAAAGAAGGTATCTAGGTGGACCCGGCAAAGATCGAAACCGTTGAAAAGTGGGAAACCCCAAAAACTCCGAAGCATATACGTCAATTTTTAGGATTGGCTGGTTACTACAGAAGATTCATCCAAGATTTCTCCAAAATAGCAAAACCCTTGACTGCATTAACGCATAAAGGGAAGAAATTTGAATGGAAGGATGAACAAGAGAAGGCGTTTCAATTATTGAAAAAAAGCTAACTACGGCACCTATATTGTCATTGCCTGAAGGGAATGATGATTTTGTGATTTATTGTGACGCATCAAAGCAAGGTCTCGATTGTGTATTAATGCAAAGGACGAAGGTGATTGCTTATGCGTCTAGACAATTGAAGATTCACGAGCAAAATTATACGACGCATGATTTGGAATTAGGCGCGGTTGTTTTTGCATTAAAGAGTTGGAGGCACTACTTATATGGGGTCAAAAGTATTATATATACCGACCACAAAAGTGTTCAACACATATTTAATCAGAAACAACTGAATATGAGGCAGCGTAGGTGGATTGAATTGTTGAATGATTACGACTTTGAGATTCGTTACCACCCGGGGAAGGCAAATGTGGTAGCCGACGCCTTGAGTAGAAAGGACAGAGAACACATTCGAGTAAAATCTATGAATATAATGATTCACACTAACCTTACTACTCAAATAAAGGAGGCGCAACAAGGAGTTTTAAAAGAGGGAAATTTAAAGGATGAAATACCCAAAGGATCGGAGAAGCATCTTAATATTCGGGAAGACGGAACCCGGTATAGGGCTGGAAGAATTTGGGTACCAAAATTTGGAGATATGAGAGAAATGGTACTTAGAGAAGCTCATAAAACCAGATACTCAATACATCCTGGAACGGGGAAGATGTACAAGGATCTTAAGAAACATTTTTGGTGGCCAGGTATGAAAGCCGATATTGCTAAATATGTAGGAGAATGTTTGACGTGTTCTAAGGTCAAAGCTGAACATCAGAAACCATCAGGTCTACTACAACAACTTAAAATCCCGGAATGGAAATGGGAAAACATTACCATGGATTTCATTACTAAATTGCCAAGGACTGCAAGTGGTTATGATACTATTTGGGTAATAGTTGATCGTCTCACCAAGTCAGCACACTTCCTGCCAATAAGAGAAGATGACAAGATGGAGAAGTTAGCACGACTGTATTTGAAGGAAGTCGTCTCCAGACATGGAATACCAATCTCAATTATCTCTGATAGGGATGGCAGATTTATTTCAAGATTCTGGCAGACATTACAACAAGCATTGGGAACTCGTCTAGACATGAGTACTGCCTATCATCCACAAACTGATGGGCAGAGTGAAAGGACAATACAAACGCTTGAAGACATGCTACGAGCTTGTGTTATTGATTTCGGAAACAGTTGGGATCGACATCTACCGTTAGCAGAATTTTCCTACAACAACAGCTACCATTCAAGCATTGAGATGGCACCGTTTGAAGCACTTTATGGTAGAAAGTGCAGGTCTCCGATTTGTTGGAGTGAAGTGGGGGATAGACAGATTACGGGTCCGGAGATAATACAAGAAACTACCGAGAAAATCATCCAAATTCAACAAAGATTGAAAACCGCCCAGAGTTGACAAAAGAGCTATGCGGATAGTAAAAGAAAAGATATAGAGTTTGAAATTGGAGAAATGGTCATGCTTAAGGTTTCACCTTGGAAAGGCGTTGTTCGATTTGGTAAACGGGGGAAACTAAATCCAAGGTACATTGGACCATTCAAGATTATAGATCGTGTCGGACCAGTAGCTTACCAACTGGAGCTACCTCAACAACTCGCGGCTGTACATAACACTTTCCACGTCTCAAATTTGAAGAAATGTTTTGCTAAAGAAGATCTCACTATTCCATTGGACGAAATCCAAATCAATGAAAAACTTCAATTCATTGAAGAACACGTCGAAATAATGGATCGTGAGGTTAAGAGACTTAAACAAAACAAGATACCGATTGTTAAGGTTCGATGGAATGCTCGTAGAGGACCCGAGTTCACCTGGGAGCGTGAAGATTAGATGAAGAAGAAATACCCGCATTTATTTCCAGAAGATATGTCAACACCTCCAACTGCTTAAAATTTCGGGATGAAATTTATTTAACGGGTAGGTACTGTAGTGACCCGAACTTTTCCATGTTTATATATATATTAAACGAAATTGTTATTTACATGATTAAGTGTTTCCAACATGTTAAGCAATCAAACTTATTAAGACTTGATTAATTGGAATAGGTTTCATATAGATAAATGACCACCCAAGTTGACCGGTGATTCACGAACGTTAAAACTTGTAAAAACTATACGATGACATATATATGGTTATATATATAGTTAACATGATTTTATTATAAGTATGTATCTCATTAGGTATTTTAACAATGAGTTATATACATAAAATAAAAAAGAGACTATTAATTTAAGAAACTCGAAAACGATATATATAATGATTATCGTTATAACAACGTCTTACTAGGTACATATGAATCATATTAAGATATTGATACACTTGGTTAATTATGTTAAATGATAAGTAAATATATTATTAAGTGTATTAACAATGAAATACATATGTAAAAATAAGACTACTAACTTAATGATTTCGAAACGAGACATATATGTAACGATTATCGTTGTAACGATATTTACCTGTATATATATCATACTAAGATATATTATATATCATAATATCATGATAATATAACAATTTAACATCTCATTTGTTATAATAAACAATGGGTTAACAACATTCAACATGATCGTTAACCTAAAGGTTTCAAAACAACATTTACATGTAACGACTAACGATGACTTAACGACTCAGTTAAAATGTATATACATGTAGTGTTTTAATATGTATTCATACACTTTTGAAAGACTTCAAGACACTTATCAAAATACTTCTACTTAACAAAAATGCTTACAATTACATCCTCGTTCAGTTTCATCAACAATTCTACTCGTATGCACCCGTATTCGTACTCGTACAATACACAGCTTTTAGATGTATGTACTATTGGTATACACACTCCAATGATCAGCTCTTAGTAGCCCATGTGAGTCACCTAACACATGTGGGAACCATCATTTGGAAACTAGCATGAAATATCTCATAAAATTACAAAAATATGAGTAATCATTCATGACTTATTTACATGAAAACAAAATTACATATTCTTTATATCTAATCCATACACCAACGACCAAAAACACCTACAAACACTTTCATTCTTCAATTTTCTTCATCTAATTGATCTCTCTTAAGTTATATCTTCAAGTTCTAAGTTTTCTTCATAAATTCCAAAAGTTCTAGTTTCATAAAATCAAGAATACTTCCAAGATTGCAAGTTTACTTCCAAGTTTTCTAAATCCATTCCAAGTAATCATCCAAGATCAAGAAACCTTTGTTACTTATAGTAGGTTATCTTTCTAATACAAGGTAATAATCAAATTCAAACTTTAATTCAATTTCTATAACTAAAACAATCTTATTTCGAGTGGAAATCTTACTTGAAATTGTTTTCGTGTCATGATTCTGCTTCAAGAACTTTCAAGCCATCCAAGGATCCTTTGAAGCTAGATCTATTTTTCTCATTTCCAGTAGGTTTATCCAAGGAACTTGAGGTAGTAATGATGTTCATAACATCATTCGATTCATACATATAAAGCTATCTTATTCGAAGGTTTAAACTTGTAATCACTAGAACATAGTTTAGTTAATTCTAAACTTGTTCGCAAATAAAAGTTAATCCTTCTAACTTGAATTTTAAAATCAACTAAACACATGTTCTATATCTATATGATATGCTAACTTAATGATTTAAAACCTGGAAACACGAAAAATACCGTAAAATTGGATTTACGCCGTCGTAGTAACACCGCAGGCTGTTTTGGGTTAGTTAATTAAAAACTATGATAAACTTTGATTTAAAAGTTGTTGTTCTGGGAAAATGATTTTTATTATGAACATGAAACTATATCCAAAAAATTATGGTTAAACTCAAAGTGGAAGTATGTTTTCTAAAATAGTCATCTAGACGTCGTTCTTTCAACTGGAATGACTACCTTTACAAAAATGACTTGTAACTTATTTTTCCGACTATAAACCTATACTTTTTATGTTTAGATTCATAAAATAGAGTTCAATATGAAACCATAGCAATTTGATTTACTCAAAACGGATTTAAAATGAAGAAGTTATGGGTAAAACAAGATTGGATAATTTTTCTCATTTAACTACGTAAAAATTGGTAACAAATCTATTCCAACCATAACTTAATCAACTTGTATTGTATATTATGTAATCTTGAGATACCATAGACACGTATAGAATGTTTCGACCTATCATGTCGACACATCTATATATATTTCGGAACAACCATAGACACTCTATATGTGAATGTTGGAGTTAGCTATACAGGGTTGAGGTTGATTCCAAAATATATATAGTTTGAGTTGTGATCAATACTGAGATACGTATACACTGGGTCATGGATTGATTCAAGATAATATTTATTGATTTATTTCTGTACATCTAACTGTGGACAAGTAGTTGTAGGTTACTAACGAGGACAACTGACTTAATAAACTTAAAACATCAAAATATATTAAAAGTGTTGTAAATATATTTTGAACATACTTTGATATATATGTATATATTGTTATAGGTTCGTGAATCAACCAGTGGTCAAGTCTTACTTCCTGACGAAGTAAAAATCTGTGAAAGTGAGTTATAGTCCCACTTTTAAAATCTAATATTTTTGGGATGAGAATACATGCAGGTTTTATAAATGATTTACAAAATAGACACAAGTACGTGAAACTACATTCTATGGTTGAATTATCGAAATCGAATATGCCCCTTTTTATTAAGTCTGGTAATCTAAGAATTAGGGAACAGACACCCTAATTGACGCGAATCCTAAAGATAGATCTATTGGGCCTAACAATGTGACGACCCGGAAATTTTCGATCAAATTTAAACTTAATTCTTATTTAATTTCGACACGATAAGCAAAGTCTGTAAAGTTGAGTCTCAAAAATTTTGAACTATTTTTATGAATCCATTTGACCTTTGACTTTTCCCGACGACTCACAATACGATTACTTGTAAATAGATATGTATATAATTATATATATATATTTATATATATATATATATATATATATATATATATATATATATATATAAATAATAAAATGAAATATTATATATTGTAATTGTTAGAATTAATTACGTAAATAATAATAATAATATATAATAAATATTATTTAGAAAGTATATATACATATAAATAAAGTGTATAGAATATATATTTAGTGATTTCGAAGTTATTTAGTAAACAACGGTAACGCTCAATTGTCATTCAATTGAGAGTAAACGAGTTAAAAAGTATATATACATATAAATAAAGTGTATAGAATATATATTTAGTGATTTCGAAGTTATTTAGTAAACAACGGTAACGCTCAATTGTCATTCAATTGATAGTAAACGAGTTAAAAAGGAACTTATGTGATTTTAAAATAAACGATGATCCGAAAATGAGTTTTATAAATTATAGGCTTATTAAAAATATAATAAATAATGAAACACACCAACTAGGTATGACGTCAAGAATTTTAAAAGGTTTAAAACAATCATTGAATCATATTAAACTAAAATACATTGGGTTTTAGATAACAGATAAAAATTAAATACCAACCCGTGACTACACATTTAATACCCGAGTTTATTTAATTATTACACCTTGTTATATCTATACCCGTGATTAACCAGTAAAACACCCGTGACCTTATCTAATCTATCTATATTCTAGATTCATTTTATCAAACACCCAATTTTTCTCTCAAGAACACCCACTACTATTCATCATCATCATCAATCTTTTATCACTCAAGAACACCTTAAAAACTTGATGGATCATAAAATCGTTTATATATTCGGATTCCTCTCGAAGAGCTCTACACATCCATACCAACAATTTCATGATTTGTGTAAGTTTTAAAAACTCAAATTTTTGGGTTTTCATGTTTTTGTTACATATTAGGGTAGATATAGTGTCTATTGCTCAAGTCTATATGATTATACTTGATTGTATGTGTTATATTGCTCGTTTGATGTGTTTATGTTTAATCCCGAATTTGTTTTGTGTGGTTACAGAAACTTGGTTTTCTTGAATGTTAAATATTATTATATAATTAAAATCCTCTCGAAAAATTAATAATTTTAGGCTTTAGATTCGCGTATTTTCATTACCGTATGCTTAAGATATGATTGATTGAAGTTTTTGTGATGAATATGTGATTATGTCAAATTCTGGAAAAATGGACATAGAATTGAATTTTAAACTGATCATAATTGTGTAGAGGATTTAAAAACACTTAATTTAGACTAGGATATCATGCTATTTGGATTTGTAATACTCCCGTTATGCTTAATTGATCGTATATGAAAAACTGATTTGCTCAGTATTATAAAACTGACTTTTAAATTTATTTGAAGTATGATAGTGATTTAGGACTTTGCATATCTGAAAATTTCATATGTTGTAGTTAACGTTTAATCTAGGCCTTGAATCATTTGGATTTGTGAAGCTTGAGTAATGTGCGTGTCGAAATGGTAACCTGCATTCTGTCCAAATCTGTAACGTATGCACCTATAGTTTTATAGTAAGAGTTGTACACCTTTTGAGACCTTGGTCTTCTGGATTATCGAACTTTGTATGTTATGTGATAAATGTCTAGTTTATTGAAACCTCTGAAACCCGATACATTGTGCACACTAAGGCCGTAGATTTGGTAACTTCTGAATTGAGCTGAAACAGAATGTCCAATTTGATTGAATAAACTGTACCAATTGGCTAAACAAAAATTTCTCATTTAAGGATATGTGGTAATTTGACTTGTCCTTGAACTAGGACCACTGACCTAGCTTGATTTTCATGTCCCTAGCTCCGGTTATAGCCATTACGAGATTGGTGCGCAGTCAGAAACTGATTTAGCGAACCATAAATGTACCTCTTCTGAAACCCGACTTGTAGACATCGTATGAGGCCCTGGCTGGATTTTTTGGAATCGATTTTGAGTCTACTTTTGATCTGGAGTTTTCCATGTTACCATGTTTTATGTGTTATGAATTATGTCCGATGTTTGTATGACGCGCGTGAAAATTTGTGACAATACGTGTTAACTACAAACTAAACAGGCCAATATTTTTAATTAACTTGAGTTCTGGAAAATGTGGATTTTATATTTGAAAAGTTCATGATTAGTAGTTAAGTTTTCATATAGGTGTTGTATCTTAAAAGTTTCTAGATTTTGAGATAATTGCATGCGAAAATGGACACCCGAACTTGGACCGTCCATTTGGACACTTGACCCGTTTGAGTCTAAAAATGTCAAAATGGATAACGGTCAGCGTAAACAAATCCTATATGTTGATTTAAGTATGCCTGCAAGTTTTGGTGCTTTAAAAATGAGTTTTGGGTCTATTTTGGTTTAAAGAGAGATTTATGACCTATTCGGGTCAAACGTGAATAAATTGACCCATATGCATAATTTTGGAAAACGAAAGTCACCAACACATCTAAAATGTCATTTTTGAGTTGTGATACAAATTTGGTTAACTCAGGTCAGCCGAATTCAAATTTGGATCGTTAACCGAAAGTTTTAGCATTTTTAACAAAAGTGTCAAAAATGACTCTCGAGCCTACTTTGCGGACTCATAAGTTGAAATTGGTTAAGTTTGGATAAAAACAATTAATTGATATTGAAAGTATTTACGACAAGCTTTAAAATGATATGTTATATCAGGTCTAAAACGAGTACGAAAATGGAACATCAGGGCTGATCCAATGCTGTTAACAACAGCAAAACTCAGCATTTAGTGTTTTGAAGGACTGTTTTCGCGAGGTCATAACTTTCAAACTGTAACTCCGTCTTTGTCAAATAAACTGTCTATAGAAAGGTGTGATGACATACTTTCCAACGGTCACGACCCAAAGTATTATATCGGATTTGGTGGGACCCGAAATCAGCTGTAAAGTTACTACATATACATATATGTAAATAATATTGTTTTTACTAAATAAAAATGTATAACTTAAGTTTGACCTATGTTTGACTATTTGACCAACTTGAGTAATATTATGAGATTGTTGACTGGTGTTGACTATGTTGAATGTGTTTGACTTGCGTTTGACTTACATTTGACTTACTTTGACTTTTGTTGACTTTTGCTAAATTTTGCTAAATTTATGAGTAGGACTTGAGCAATAAGACTATACGAACCCTATAGACCGACCTAGCTTATTAGACACTTATTGACCAACATATGTTCTCTAGGTTGGGGTCTACGGTTACTTGCATTCCAATTTTCGGTCACATCTCTGTGATTTATTTCTGAAGTTGTCAGGTGAGTTTCATTTGCCTTTTTACCCTTTATATTTTTGGACTGAGAATACATTTGCAATTTTTATAAATGATTTATAAAATAGACACAAGTACGTGAAACTACATTCTATGGTTGAATTATCGAAATCGAATATGCCCCTTTTTATTTAGTCTGGTAATCTAAGAATTAGGGAACAGACACCCTAATTGACGCGAATCCTAAAGATAGATCTATCGGGCCCAACAAGCCCCATCCAAAGTACCGGATGCTTTAGTACTTCGAAATTTATATCATGTCCGAAGGAGGATCCCGGAATGATGGGGATATTCTATATGCATATTATTAATGTCGGTTACCAGGTGTTCAATCCATATGAATGATATTTTTGTCTCTACGCATGGGACGTTTATTTATGAGAATTGGAAATATGAAATCTTGTGGTCTATTAAAATTATGAAATGTTTGTTTATGATAAACTAATGAACTCACCAACCTTTTGGTTGACACTTTAAAGCATGTTTATTCTCAGGTATGAAAGAAATCTTCCGCTGTGCTTTTGCTCATCTTAGAGATATTAATTGGAGTCATTCATGACATATTTCAAAAGACGTTACATTCGAGTCATTGAGTTCATCAAGATTATTATTAAGTCAA
Source organism: Rutidosis leptorrhynchoides (assembly GCF_046630445.1). Lineage (NCBI taxonomy): Eukaryota > Viridiplantae > Streptophyta > Magnoliopsida > Asterales > Asteraceae > Rutidosis > Rutidosis leptorrhynchoides. Next base: position 84,479,740 of record NC_092343.1, read on the forward strand.
TAATAGTAAGATATATTATGAAATGGTATGCATGTCGTCAACCGTAGATGTAATGAAAGATTGTCTTTTCAAAAATGAATGCAATGTTTGTAAAATGTATTATATAGAGGTCAAGTACCTCGCGATGTAATCAACTGTTGTGAATCGTTCATAATCGATGTGGACTTTGTCCGGATGGATTAGGACGGGTCCTTTCAAACAAACCCCATCCAAAGTACCGGATGCTTTAGTACTTCGAAATTTATATCATATCCGAAGGGTGTCCCGGAATGATGGGGATATTCTTATATATGCATCTTGTTAATGTCGGTTACCAGGTGTTCACCATATGAATGATTTTTATCTCTATGTATGAGATGTGTATTGAAATATGAAATCTTGTGGTCTATTGTTACGATTTGATATATATAGGTTAAACCTATAACTCACCAACATTTTTGTTGACGTTTAAAGCATGTTTATTCTCAGGTGAATACTAAGAGCTTCCGCTGTTGCATACTAAAATAAGGACAAGATTTGGAGTCCATGTTTGTATGATATTGTGTAAAAACTGCATTCAAGAAACTGATTTCGATGTAACATATTTATATTGTAAACCATTATGTAATGGTCGTGTGTAAACAGGATATTTTAGATTATCATTATTTGATAATCTATGTAAAGCTTTTTAAACCTTTATTTATGAAATAAAGGTTATGGTTTGTTTTAAAAATGAATGCAGTCTTTGAAAAACGTCTCATATAGAGGTCAAAACCTCGCAACGAAATCAATTAATATGGAACGTTTTTAATCAATAAGAACGGGACATTTCAACTGGCATACTTCCCTGTAACTTGTTAACTACTATTTACATGAGGTATTGTAAACGCGAATCCTGATGATAGATCTATCGGGCCTGACAACCCCAACCGGACTGGACGACCAGTATTCAACGGTTGCACAGTACTTCGTTTCGGTGACTACACTTGGTACAGTGTAGTGAGATTTCATAATAAAGGGAATATGCGACGTTGATTAAATGTTAAGTATGGTTATCAAGTGCTCAACCACTTAGAATATTTTTATTAAAATGTTTATGTATATTAAATCTTGTGGTCTATATTTATAACGCTGCTAGCATTAAACCTATATCTCACCAACTTTATGTTGACGTTTTAAGCATGTTTATTCTCAGGTGATAATTAAAAGCTTCCGCTGCATTATGCCGAATTTAAGCAAGATTTGGAGTATGCATATTTGTGTCAAAAATAAAACTGCATATCGGAAGATTTGTAATGTGAAATATGTTGGAAATCGTATTGTTATTATCAAATGTAAAGTTTGTAAAACTAAGATTATCACTAAACGATAATCATTATTATGCTGTTTGAACCTTCGATTATAATAAATGTTATGGTTTGTATTATAAAAACGTATGCAGATTTTGAAAAATGTCATATATAGAGGTCAATACCTCGCAATGACACCAATGAGTACGTGACGTTTATATTCGATATGACGCTTCAGCAAGTACTTAAACCATGTAGTAGAAATACCAGAATCTGGAAGCTTGGAACGATCTATATAATCTCTCGCCACTTTAACTGTGTACAGACCATCATTACTCAAAGTACACAACCAACGAACATCGCAGTCCGTAAGAATGAAATCATTCAACATACTACGAAGATCATTAACCATATCAATATTTTGGCTACCAATCGAATCTCTGGACCAAATGAATTGCCAATCGCCATTACTGTATTTATCGGCAATTCTATCATCTTGACCCAAATTCAAATGGAAAATACGATTAAATTGAGAGGCTAAAGATTTATTACCACACCAAACATTGTGCCAAAAACTAGTGTTGCGACCATTACCAATATCCATCTTAAATATATCCGAAGGCAACATACTGTCCCTCGTAGTTTTGGAACAAGTTAAGATGATATTTCCCCACATACTTGTGCAATTGGAAGTGGGACTTAGAACATTATTACCATAAATAGAAATAATAACCTTTGCCCACAATTCGTCCGAATTGAAAATAAAACGCCACCTCCATTTGTTAATCAAAGCTAAATTAAAATCTTTTAAACTTTTGATGTGCGAAAAGTGGTATATGAATTGTTGTATGGAAAATACCGGTTTTAAAGATTACACACACTAACGGGCAGTGTACCCGATCGTGTAGTAGTATAGATAATGGTAAAATCCGTGTATCGTTCCAAGGACAGTTATATGTGCAAATTAAGATTGTATAAACTAAATTGTGATTAAGCTAAAATAAATGAAATCAAACAAGTACAAGATATTGGGTTGCCCTTTAACGATGGGCAAATCAATAAAGGAATAAGTTTAAAGACAATATTTTTGGTATTTTAGGTTTATGAAGATGAAAGATAGTTTTTATATCAAAGAGATGAAATATGCTCATCTAGACTTTTTACCCTCGATGTGAATGTTTATTTAGGATTAAGATCGGATCGATTGGTTATGCACGAGAACTAATTGATCGGTTTACGAAGAGTAGTCTTGAATAAACACTCAAACGGGATTACACGACGCAAGTGATGTTATTGTCATCTAAGACCTCCTATTTGTAATAAACTAATTCAACTAGTCTAAAGACTTGAAGAATGATCAAGTCAATGGTGTGTTGATCATGATCCACTCCTATGTCAACTAATGGTTTAGCTTAGTTCATTCCCTTGGTCCGGTTAAATGTTCAATTCACCCAACCCAAGTAATCAATCAAGTGTGGTAATAAGATCCCTATAAACGTCACTAGATAAGGCAAATTACTAACACCTATTAGTTATATGGAATCGAGTAATGAAAATATGGATAACAGATTCTAGGGAATTGATCATTCACCTAGACAACTACACATATCAATTAAGCTATCTGAGAGTATCTACAAGAGTCGTTCTTACATTCCTATATAGATTAACTGTTTGAACGCAACTTACCCCTTTTGGTAAAAGACGGGCAAACACTTATCACTAGGTGTAAATCAATATACTAAATCAGCAAGATGGTGTTTCTTAGTTGAACAAGTATACTAACTAGTTGAATCGAAAAGATTAAACTTAACAAGAATGGTTCTTGTATTCAAACATCAAACTATCGTGCATGGTAACTATCAATCAACCAAAGTAACAATCAACATCTCGGTTATTAATCTAGACAAGCATAAAAAGAACTAGCTAACAATCATATTTAAAGACAATAACAAACTGGAAATAAAGATAGAATTCATTGTGATAACAAGAATCGACCTTTGATATGAATCTTGGATGATGATCCTGATGATTCTTGAATCCGGATTGAAATGATGGATTAGCTGATCCTGGATTACTCCAAGGATCACCTTGAATCGTAACCTCTGCCTCTAAAAATGACTGTGTAATGGTGTCTGAAGAATGAAGCTGGAAAGGGGCTTAAAAAGGAAGAATATAGCTGGAAAAGCCAGCGTGCGCGGCGCGCACAAAAGTAGGTGCGCGGGGCGCACTAGCCACCTACCACCTATTACTTTACAGCTCGATTACACGTCTCAGATCTACTTTACAGACGAAAAAGGGGATCGTGCGCGGAGGATGTGCGCGGTGCGCACTGTAGTGCGCGGCGCGCTCTGTTGAACTTGCGCGGGGCGCTCTCTGGTTTCCATTTTACTTAAATGTTCTGATCAAATGTTGGAGTGCGCGGTGGTGTGTGCGGTCAGTGCGCGGCGCGCACTGTAGCTTTCAGTTTTCTGTTTCTTCGTTTCTTGTTCTGGTTTTGATCTTTGAGTTGTTTCATTCATTATCTTCAACATTTCTTCAAGTATACAATGATTCTATGCTTAATTACAATACAACGGAATAATAATGGAAATATTACAAATTCGTATGAAATAACCGACGATAGGACTTGATATTGTGACTAATGATATGTCTATTTTGAGTAATATCAACTTCCAACATTGAGGCCACCTTTGTTGAAAGAAGCTAGGACTTTATCCCACTTAACCCAAGATAATTTTGCGTGTTAGGTTTCTAAGAATGACGACGAGACATCAGCAGCATATAGACAATATAGACTTATTTAGGATACAAATGTTGTCCTATAAATTTATACTGTATGTATATATATTAAGGTTTAAAAAATATATATATCCAGTCAAAATTTGTCAAATTAATCGGTAAAAACATGTCAAGTCACATTCAATCAAAAGTCACATTTTGTCGGTCAAAGTCAGATATATTCAGTCAGTCAAAGTTTATTAGTCAAAATTAAAGTTGATCAGCATTTAATTAATACCCGATTAAACCAAAGTCGGGGAAAATACGTCGAAAGTAGTCCCAAATTTGAAAATTTAGTCGATTTTGCCATTTTTCCCTCTACTCGGACGTTTTGTATTTCGACGACTACACGCAAAAAATTCAATTTCATTCACATCCGCAAACTGTTCCAAATAACTATCCATATTTTTAAGTCAAATTTGTATTAAAACCAAAAACGAAACAAAGCGGGCAAGGCCAAACCACAAACGCGAAAATACAACAACTATAAGCTACCTACACGAACAATTTACAACTAGAAGATGTCGAGGTCGCATCTCACATGACCACAATATGCCAGATACACATCCGGATTTGTCAACCAACTATTCCAATCGATATTAAAACCTTCAAGTCTTCGTGAGATCCAATCAAAGGAGAGGACTTGAATCTCGATGAGTGCGATCGGAGCGTTCCAACACTTGCCCCGAAATACCATGTTGTTTCGGTTCTTCCATATCAAGTATGCACTAACCCAAAACACGGCTTGCAAAATTCTCGAACCCATTGATGACCCGTTACGTGATGTATTATCTCGAAGAAGATCATTTATGCTATAATCCGAGAAGTTCCATAACTTCCACCAATTATAGACACGCGACAATACCTCTTGAGCATGATTACGGAAGATGAATGTATGATCCATAGTTTCAATGTCGTCGTCACATAAGGGGAACCAAACACTATGCAAATCGATACCTCTCTTATCCTATTCGTTTCTAACGGGAAGCCTTTTTTTAGAGTACGCCATATAAAGATTTTAATCTTTTTAGCAATTAAATTATTGCAACATGTTTCTTCACCAATATTAATGGCTTCAGAATGCAATTGTTCTTCAATACTAGACGATAATTTTTACACCGAGAATGTTCCATCTAATGACAAGTTCCAATACCACAAATATGTTTTACTTGGAACTAATTCAGCACACTCGATCATAGCAGATAAGATAACATGTCCAGTTCATCTACAGTACGACCAGATGGAGGCTTGGACTGCTGGACCATTCCCATCTTGCAGAAACAGCAGCACGAACATTAGCAGACTCACTAACAGTAGAATCAACAACATTAGCAGTAACACGATCAGTAGAAATACAATTTAAATCAAGAGCTGGGATGTTACCAGCAACCTGCACATTTACCACTAATAAATATCATTAAACTTTCCATAATTTACTATTAGTAATTATTAATTTATCAACTATATTTAATCAAAATTATTTAACGGCATGATATTTATTTATGAAATATAGAATATGATGAAATAGAAATATAAAATTGTATAAAATCTTTCTTTTTTATTTCTTAAATTAAACAAGAAATTTATACCAGATATTTTTGAAAAGCCGGGTATTAGAATTAGAGTTAAGTTAAAAAAAATAATATTGAATAAAATAAAATGAAATGAAATAAAATAAAATGAAATGAAATGAACTAACCCCAAAATCATTCTAGGGCTGACTTTAACATCCCACCAAGAACACCCTCGATCACATCATGATCATGGCGCAACCATCAAAATCACGACGCACAATTACAACTCGCGACAAGTATTTAACATTCCACCGAGATCTTAACTTGATTCGCTACAACTTAATTACCCAAATCCACTAAGTGGCGCAACCATCAAAAGCATTTAGGGCACGAAAATTCTCAATAAACCAAAACACAGTTCAGGCAGCTGAGATTGTGAACATTCCACCGAGATCTTAATTAGCCGAATCCACTTAGTTCAAGAGATTCGAAGTTCAAGTGTCTATTGAGACATTGGGGATGATGACCCTGCATATGTGGTGGTGGTTTGTATGTATGTGTTTCCTTTATTAGTTCTTATAATAAAAACTAAAGCTTTACTCATTTTGTCAGTAATTTTGTAAAATGATAACTGCAAGGCTTGTTTTTCGTAAAAGATTTACTTTGATTCCTCTTATCTATCATTCCTCGTTGCATTATTACTGTTCTTGTTCTGTGAAACATACTGGTACCTGTGATACTGATCTTGGCATGGGACAAGTCTAAGTATTGCTAAGTCAGAAGTAAAGCAAGTCTAGCCGTTGGCAAAGATCTGCACGTTTGTTCTTTTAATTGCATGTTTTCTTTTACTGCCATGTCACTTGCATCATGGTCCATGTATTATTTTATTTTCCAAGAAGTGGATAGTGGTGTAGGCATGCCTATTTCCATGATCTCCATATTATTAGGATAGTAGGTAGTTACAGTAGCACGTTTCCTTTTATTCATTTATCGGAAACAATTAATATTAATTAAGAATAAAAAAAACTTTTTTTTATGGAACAGACATATCAATATGCATGGATAATACCTTTTCTTCCACTTCCAGTTCCTATGTTAATAGGATTGGGACTTCTTCTTTTTCCGACGGCAACAAAAAGTCTTCGTCGTATGTGGGCTTTTCAGAACGTTTTATTGTTAAGTATAGTCATGATTTTTTCCATGAATCTGTCTATTCAGCAAATAAATAGCAGTTCTGTCTATCGATATGTATGGTCTTGGATTATCAATAATGATTTTTCTTCAGAATTCGGATACTTAATAGACCCACTTAATTGTATTGCATCTTTTATTTTAAGTATGATGAATGAAAATTGGGGTTAGCCAAAAGTCTATTTCTCTCTTTAATTCTTTGGAGACTAGCCATCTCGAACCGGCTTCTATCATTGGTGCTTTCATTGCCCAAACTCACCATGCCTCCCCGCCAAGCCGTTCCATCAAATGAAGAAACTCTAACAAACCTCAATGAAAACATGTCTACAATCCTCACCAACTCCACGGCTACCAAAACTTCACTCAAAACCCTCTCCCGCCAATCCACCAACATGGTCCAACTTCTAGAAAATGTCTTGAAACAAACCACTCTTCTTAACACCAACCTCACCAAAAAGGAAGCTGCTGAACCATCTAACCCGCCACCGCCGTACAACCCGCCACCACTGAAACGACCCGTCAAAGTACACTTGACGACCATCATTATCTTGGTCCCACAGCTTGATCGAACTTAAATGAATAAAATAAACGACATTGCATTCTTTTATTTCAAAAGTTTTCCAAAAAGGAAACATGCCAAAATATGTAGTTTAAACAACCCAACATATTAATAACCAAAATTGACATTAAAACAGTGTCAACAAAACCCACAAGTTTAAATTATTCAAAAATAGAATGCAAGTTCAGAGTTTCATAAATGTTTAACAAAATCTGCCCAAATGCATGCAGACTCTTCTAACACAGCGGAAGCATCAAACAAACTCAAGTACCTGTGAAAACATGCGAGTAAACTGTCAACAAAAATGTTGAGTGAATTATAGGTTTTAATAAACGTATAAGCTTTAGACTACAAGATTTAAAATGTTAGAAAACATAAAACATTATTCCATTATCAATGAGCCACCTGGTAACCACTTAACCCTTTATTTACCCTTTCCAAACACAATAATAATATACACTGAACAAGTGTATCTTCAACTAAATACGAAGTACTAAACATTTCGATTATAAATTGCTAGCGCGACTAGCTCGAAATGGGGTTGTCAAACCCGATAGATCTATCCGTAGGATTCGCGTTCACCAGTAGAAACCAGTGATTACAGTTACCAGACTAGGGAATATTTTTGTTCAACTCACAATGAATAATTTAATTTAATTGTCACTTGTGTCTGATGTTATGCGAGGTGTATATGAAATAGTTATATTTTTATTACGAAATACTATTAAATACGATACAATTTTACACAAGTTATTTATTTATTTATAGAGTGGATATACCTAAACCTTGCTACAACACTATAGGCAGTGTACCTAATCGTAAAGTAGTGTAGTTTTTAGTAAGTCTGGTTCGTCCACAAGGAACTAGCCAAGTTTAACGCTATATTTTTAAACTACATTTGAATATATATATATATATATATATATATATATATATATATATATATATATATATATATATATATATATATATATATATATATATATATATATATATATATATATATATATATATATATATATATATATAAGTAGTATTATTATTATTATAAAAAGGGGTTTTTTTTTACCGTTTAGTGACCGATTTGTCGATTTTATATCTTAAGTCACAATTAAAACCTAATGTAAAATATTAAAAATAAATATAACTTAATTTAAAGCGTAAAGTAAATGACGATAATTAAAGTGCGATAAATTAAAGTGCGATAAATTAAAGTGCGATAAATAAAATGACGGTAACTAAAATTGCTATAATTAAAAGTACGATAATTAAAATGACGATAAATAAAATTTTGATAATTAAAAAGTACGATAATTAAAAGTGCGATAAGATATAAAATAAAGGAATTATGCTTATTTAAACTTCCGTAATCATGATGTTTGACGTGTTGATTTTAATTTATTACCATGAGTTAATTGTCCTTTGTCCTGGATTATTCAATATGTCCATACGGTTTTTGTCCATAACAGTCCATCAGTCATAAATATAAAGTGCGAGTGTCCTCGTCAAATTATCCTTATACCCGAAGTCAAATATTCCAACTAATTGGGTACTTAAACTGTAATAAGGTTTTAATACATTGTTAATGATCACACCAGGTTATCGACTGTGTGAAATCCAAGGTTTTAATACTTTATTATCAATTACACCAAGTGTCCTTGTATGTAATCCACCCATGTTTTAATGAGTCCATTGACTATTAATCCATCCCCGTATCCGGTCAAATGAACGATTATTAGTACTTATAAATATCTCGTCCATCGTGTCTGATCAAGTGTATGTGGTTATTTATAGGTACGTCAAATTGTAAATCTCTATATTAAATTAACGAATTATCATTCAGTTAAACAAATATAAAGCCCATTAATAGTCCATAGTCCAATTTCCACAAGTGCCGGTCTTTTGTTTAAACCCCAATTATGGTACAAAGCCCAATAACCCCGTCTTTAATATTTAGTCCAACAACATTATTACTTCGGCTTAAATAAGCATAATAATAACTTAGCTACAAGACATTAATTTAAAAAGGTTGAACATAACTTACAATGAGTATTAATCGCGTAGTGTTACACGGACAGAATTTCGACTTACAAACTTAAAACATTCGCCACTATAACCTTATTATTATTAACTTAATATTAAAATTATAATTATAAAATAAATATAAATATATATAATGAGAGAGTGATGATAATTGATGGATATCTGTGTACATCATTCGTCCGAAAAATGCTTCAATTTATAGATGTGGCCACACTGTTGCAGCCATGCGATCGCATGGAAATTGCTCTTCCAGGCCATGTGATCGCATGGCCAGCTGGATCAGACCACATTCATTTGTTTGCTAGTTTGCCGACGGTTTTTAATATATAATATAATATATATATAATTTTAAGAATTATTTATATATTATATTATATTCATGTGCATAGTTGACTTGTCATTTTAGCTCCGTTGCGTCGCGCGTTGATAGTTGGTTCATGTCCCGGTTCCGGATTTTCGAACGTCCTTTCGTACGATTTAATATCTTGTACTTTGCGTTTCGCGGCTCGTACTCTTGTAACTTTTAGATGTTTCTTATCAATAAATTGAACCACTTGAATTGTATTTTGCACATTTTAGCTTTTTGGTAGTTTGCGTCTTCAAATCGTCGAATCTGTCTTTTGTTTTCACCTTTTATTATTTAAACGAATATCACTTGTAAATAGAACAATTGCAACTAAAAGCTTGTCTTCTTTGAAGGATAATGCTATGAAATATATGTTCGTTTTTAGCATTATCAGTTTCTAAACGTAAAATAAAATGCATGTAATCACATCCCAAAAATATACTTTGAAAAGTATGTAAAAACGGGACTATAACTCACCTTAAAGGAAATGAAGTAACCAGACAAAAATGCGAATAGCAATGAAGTAAAGTGATCAGGAATGATCACAACGTCGACCTATAAATAAAGCAGGTCATATAAATAACTAACTTAGGTCAAGTCTTAGTATGATAGCTATAGTACATGTTGCAAGTAGACATAGAACAACACTCAACATGCATCGGTTTGATCGGAACAGCGTACGGACACACACTTTCTATTTTTAGAAAGTTTCTATTTTTAGCAGGTTTCCATTTTTGGAAGTTTCTATTTTTGGAAAGTTTCTATTTTAGGAAAGTTTCTATTTTAGGAAAGTTTATATTTTAGGAAAGTTTCTATTTTTGGAAAGTTTCCAAATTTAGAAAGTTTCCATATTTAGAAAGTTTCTATTTTTAGAAAGTTATTAAGTTAGGAAAGTTTTCTTAATTTGAAAGTCAACAAAAGTCAACTGAAAGTCAAAGTCAACCGAAAGTCAACTCAAAAGTCAACCTTGGTCAAATATAGTCAATGTTAATTTTAAAAGTATAAGTTATAATAATAATATAGGTTATAACGTTAATTAAAGTCATATATGTATAATTATGTCATAACATAAGTTTAATTAAATTAAATGAATTATTAAAGTTAACATAAGTTTAAATGATATAATTAATATAACATAATTATTTAATTAATTAATTAAATATTAGTCATAATATAAGTATTATTAATTAATAATAGATTTTAAATCATATCATAAGTATTATTAATTAATAATGAATTATCAATCATATCATAAGTTTCTAATTATAATTATTAAATCATAAGTATTTAATAATTAAATTATGATTAAATAATAACTAAGCCTTATAATAATTAAATAATTAATTAATCCTTATTATAAGTCTTATTATAATAATCTCATAATATAAGTTTAATACTTACCATAAGTATTTTTCATTAATAATAAAAGTATTATTAATCATAACTTTAATTAAATCATAAGTAATTAATAAATGATATAATGAATATATATATATATATATATATATATATATATATATATATATATATATATATATATATATATATATATCATAAGTCTTAAATTAAATTAATTACTTTTTATATCATAAGTAATTTATTAATAATGAAATTCATTATTTATATCATAAGTCTTATTTAATAACCATAAGTTTTAATTAAAAGTTCATCGGGTCATAACTAGAGCCCCGGGAATCAGTTTTCGGCGAGTCTTATATATATCTTCGCCTAACTAACCCACCCGACACATTAGTGTGCTCAAGAACACCCCAAGAACAGCCACCAAGTCGTGACCTACTGATGTTAAAGCGAAGGGGTACGAAATCGTTATATATTTATTATGAAAAACTATTAAATACGATACAATTTTACACAAGTTATTTATTTATAGAGTGGATATACCTAAACCTTGCTACAATACTTATAGGCAGTTTACCTAATCATATAGTAGTGTAGTTTTTAGTAAGTCCGGTTCGTTCCGCAGGGATCTAGCCAAGTTTAACGCTATATTTTTAAAACTATATTTGTATATAAGTATAAATATATATATATAAGTAGTATTATTATTATAAAAGGGGGTTTCTACCGTTTAATGACCGGTTTGTCGATTTTATGTCTTAAGTCACAGTTAAAACCTAATGTAAAATATTAAAAATAAATATAACTTAATTTAAAGCGTAAAGTAAATGACGATAAATAAAAATGCGATAATTTAAAGTACGATAATTAAAAGTGCGATAAATAAAATGACAGTAAATAAAAGTGCGATGAGATATAAAATAAAGGAATTATGCTTATTTAAACTTCCGTAATCATGATGTTCGACGTGTTGATTTTAATTTATTACCATGGGTTAATTTGAAATGTCCCGTTCTTATTGATTAAAAACGTTCCATATTAATTGATTTCGTTGCGAGGTTTTGACCTCTATATGAGACGTTTTTCAAAGACTGCATTCATTTTAAAATAAACCATAACCTTTATTTCATCAATAAAGGTTTAAAAAGCTTTACGTAGATTATCAAATAATGATAATCTAAAATATCCTATTTACACACGACCATTACATAATGGTTTACAATACAAATATGTTACAACAAAATAAGTTTCTTGAATGCAGTTTTTATACAATATCATACAAGCATGGACTCCAAATCTCGTCCTTATTTAAGTATGCGATAGCGGAAGCTCTTAATAATCACCTGAGAATAAACATGCTTAAAACGTCAACAAAAATGTTGGTGAGTTATAGGTTTAACCTATATATATCAAATCATAATAATAGACCACAAGATTTCATATTTCAATACACATCCCATACATAGAGATAAAAATCATTCATATGGTGAACACCTGGTAACCGACATCATTCCGGGACACCCTTCGGATATGATATAAATTTCGAAGTACTAAAGCATCCGGTACTTTGGATGGGGTTTGTTAGGCCCAATAGATCTATCTTTAGGATTCGCGTCAATTAGGGTGTCTGTTCCCTAATTCTTAGATTACCAGACTTAATAAAAAGGGGCATATTCGATTTTGATAATTCAACCATAGAATGTAGTTTCACGTACTTGTGTCTATTTTGTAAATCATTTATAAAATCTGCATGTATTCTCATCCCAAAAATATTAGATTTTAAAAGTGGGACTATAACTCACTTTCACAGATTTTTACTTCGTCGGGAAGTAAGAGTTGGCCACTGGTTGATTCACGAACCTATAACAATATATACATATATATCAAAGTATGTTTAAAATATATTTACAACACTTTTAATATATTTTGATGTTTTAAGTTTATTAAGTCAGCTGTCCTCGTTAGTAACCTACAACTAGTTGTCCACAGTTAGATGTACAGAAATAAATCAATAAATATTATCTTGAATCAATCCATGACCCAGTGTATACGTATCTCAGTATTGATCACAACTCAAACTATATATATTTTGGAATCAACCTCAACCCTGTATAGCTAACTCCAACATTCACATATAGAGTGTCTATGGTTGTTCCGAAATATATATAGATGTGTCGACATGATAGGTCGAAACATTGTATACGTGTCTATGGTATCTCAAGATTACATAATATACAATACAAGTTGATTAAGTTATGGTTGGAATAGATTTGTTACCAATTTTCACGTAGCTAAAATGAGAAAAATTATCCAATCTTGTTTTACCCATAACTTCTTCATTTTAAATCCGTTTTGAGTGAATCAAATTGCTATGGTTTCATATTGAACTCTATTTTATGAATCTAAACAGAAAAAGTATAGGTTTATAGTCGTAAAAATAAGTTACAAGTCGTTTTTGTAAAGGTTGTCATTTCAGTCGAAAGAACGACGTCTAGATGACCATTTTAGAAAACATACTTCCACTTTGAGTTTAACCATAATTTTTGGATATAGTTTTATGTTCATAATAAAAATCATTTTCTCAGAATAACAACTTTTAAATCAAAGTTTATTATAGTTTTTAATTAACTAACCCAAAACAGCCCGCGGTGTTACTACGACGGCGTAAATCCGGTTTTACGGTGTTTTTCGTGTTTCCAGGTTTTAAATCATTAAGTTAGCATATCATATAGATATAGAACATGTGTTTAGTTAATTTTAAAAGTCAAGTTAGAAGGATTAACTTTTGTTTGCGAACAAGTTTAGAATTAACTAAACTATGTTCTAGTGATTACGAGTTTAAACCTTCGAATAAGATAGTTTTATATATATGAATCAAATGATGTTATGAACATCATTACTACCTCAAGTTTAGTAGGTAAACCTACTGGAAGTGACAAGAAATGATCTAGATTCAAAGGATCTTGGATGGCTTGAAAGTTCTTGAAGTAGGATCATGACATAAAAACAAGTTCAAGTAAGATTTTTACTCGAATTAAGATAGTTTATAGTTATAGAAATTGAATCAAAGTTTGAATATGAATATTACCTTGAATAAGAAAGATAACCTACTGTATATAAAAAAGGTTTCTTGATCTTAGATGATTACTTGGAATGGATTAGAAAGCTTGGAAGTAAATTAGTAAACTTGATGGGATTTTTGAAGTGTTCTTGAAGTGTTCTTCCTATGATGATTATAGCTTGATTCTTGAAGTGATTTTTGATGAAGATGATGATTAACTAATGGAAAAATACGTTCATAATAGTGTGTGTGTGTTGAGAGAGAATTAGAAAGAGAATTGGAAGTGAAATGGAGTGAATGATGAGTGGTAATTGGTGAGTGAGGTTAAAAGAAGTTCTAGTTAGTTGACTAGCTCATGGTAGAAGTTAAAATTGATTAGTCATACATGATATAATCAAGAGTGGAATCCCATGCTAGTTCCTATTGGTATATACCCATAGTAAGTACGTTTTGAAGCTGTGTATAATACGGGTAAGAATACGACTAGAATTCTTGATGAAAGAAAAGAATGGGAAAGTAACTGTAACCATTTTCGTTAAGTATGAGTGTTTTGATATATGTCTTGAAGTATTCCAAAAGTATTTTAATACATCTAATTACACTACATGTATATACATTTTAACTGAGTCGTTAAGTCATCATTAGTCGTTACATGTAAGTGTTGTTTTGAAACCTTTAAGTTAACGATCTCAATTAATGTTGTTAACCCATTGTTTATTATATCTAATGAGATGTTAAATTATTATATTATCATGATATTATGATATATTAATATATCTTAATATGATATATATACATTTAAATGTCGTTACAACGATAATCGTTACATATATGTCTCGTTTCGAAATCCTTAAGTTAGTAGTCTTGTTTATATGTATATAACTCATTGTTAATATACTTATGGAGATACTTACTTATCATAATCTCATGTTAACCATATGTATATCCATATATATATCATCATGTCGTTTTTACAAGTTTTAACGTTCGTGAATCGCCGGTCAACTTGGGTGGTCAATTGTCTATATGAAACATATTTCAATTAATCAAGTCTTAACAAGTTTGATTGCTTAACATGTTGGAAACATTTAATCATGTAAATATCAATCTCAATTAATATATATAAACATGGAAAAGTTCGGGTCACTACAGTACCTACCCGTTAAATAAATTTCGTCCCGAAATTTTAAGTTGTTGAAGGTGTTGACGAATCTTCTGGAAATAGATGCGGGTATTTCTTCTTCATCTGATCTTCACGCTCCCAGGTGAACTCGGGTCCTCTACGAGCATTCCATCGAACCTTAACAATTGGTATCTTGTTTTGCTTAAGTCTTTTAACCTCACGATCCATTATTTCGACGGGTTCTTCGATGAATTGGAGTTTTTCGTTGATTTGGATTTCATCTAATGGAATAGTGAGATCTTCTTTAGCAAAACATTTCTTCAAATTCGAGACGTGGAAAGTGTTATGTACAGCCGCGAGTTGTTGAGGTAACTCAAGTCGGTAAGCTACTGGTCCGACACGATCAATAATCTTGAATGGTCCAATATACCTTGGATTTAATTTCCCTCGTTTACCAAATCGAGCAAAGCCTTTCCAAGGTGCAACTTTAAGCATGACCATCTCTCCAATTTCAAATTCTATATCTTTTCTTTTAATGTCAGCGTAGCTCTTTTGTCGACTTTGGGCATCCGATAAAATTGGAACGATACAGAGAAGATTAGCATGGCCCCTCCGCAAGGATGACACGCACAAATCGAGAAATGGTCCAAATTTTTGCTGAAATGTCCCGTTCTTATTGATTAAAAACGTTCCATATTAATTGATTTCGTTGCGAGGTTTTGACCTCTATATGAGACGTTTTTCAAAGACTGCATTCATTTTAAAACAAACCATAACCTTTATTTCATCAATAAAGGTTTAAAAAGCTTTACGTAGATTATCAAATAATGATAATCTAAAATATCCTGTTTACACACGACCATTACATAATGGTTTACAATACAAATATGTTACAACAAAATAAGTTTCTTGAATGCAGTTTTTACACAATATCATACAAGCATGGACTCCAAATCTCGTTCTTATTTAAGTATGCGACAGCGGAAGCTCTTAATAATCACCTGAGAATAAACATGCTTAAAACGTCAACAAAAATGTTGGTGAGTTATAGGTTTAACCTATATATATCAAATCATAATAATAGACCACAAGATTTCATATTTCAATACACATCCCATACAAAGAGATAAAAATCATTCATATGGTGAACACCTGGTAACCGACATTGACAAGATGCATATATATAAGAATATCCCCATCATTCCGGGACACCCTTCGGATATGATATAAATTTCGAAGTACTAAAGCATCCGGTACTTTGGATGGGGTTTGTTAGGCCCAATAGATCTATCTTTAGGATTCGCGTCAATTAGGGTGTCTGTTCCCTAATTCTTAGATTAGCAGACTTAATAAAAAGGGGCATATTCGATTTTGATAATTCAACCATAGAATGTAGTTTCACGTACTTGTGTCTATTTTGTAAATCATTTATAAAACCTGCATGTATTCTCATCCCAAAAATATTAAATTTTAAAAGTGGGACTATAACTCACTTTCACAGATTTTTACTTCGTCGGGAAGTAAGACTTGGCCACTGGTTGATTCACGAACCTATAACAATATATACATATATATCAAAGTATGTTCAAAATATATTTACAACACTTTTAATATATTTTGATGTTTTAAGTTTATTAAGTCAGCTGTCCTTGTTAGTAACCTACAACTAGTTGTCCACAGTTAGATGTACAGAAATAAATCGATAAATATTATCTTGAATCAATCCATGACCCAGTGTATATGTATCTCAGTATTGATCACAACTCAAACTATATATATTTTGGAATCAACCTCAACCCTGTATAGCTAACTCCAACATTCACATATAGAGTGTCTATGGTTGTTCCGAAATATATATAGATGTGTCGACAAGATAGGTCGAAACATTGTATACGTGTCTATGGTATCTCAAGATTACATAATATACAATACAAGTTGATTAAGTTATGGTTGGAATAGATTTGTTACCAATTTTCACGTAGCTAAAATGAGAAAAATTATCCAATCTTGTTTTACCCATAACTTCTTCATTTTAAATCCGTTTTGAGTGAATCAAATTGCTATGGTTTCATATTGAACTCTATTTTATGAATCTAAACAGAAAAAGTATAGGTTTATAGTCGGAAAAATAAGTTACAAGTCGTTTTTGTAAAGGTAGTCATTTCAGTCGAAAGAACGACGTCTAGATGACCATTTTAGAAAACATACTTCCACTTTGAGTTTAACCATAATTTTTGGATATAGTTTCATGTTCATAATAAAAATCATTTTCTCAGAATAACAACTTTTAAATCAAAGTTTATTATAGTTTTTAATTAACTAACCCAAAACAGCCCGCGGTGTTACTACGACGGCGTAAATCCGGTTTTACGGTGTTTTTCGTGTTTCCAGGTTTTAAATCATTAAGTTAGCATATCATATAGATACAGAACATGTGTTTAGTTAATTTTAAAAGTCAATTTAGAAGGATTAACTTTTGTTTGCGAACAAGTTTAGAATTAACTAAACTATGTTCTAGTGATTACGAGTTTAAACCTTCGAATAAGATAGTTTTATATATATGAATCGAATGATGTTATGAACATCATTACTACCTCAAGTTTAGTAGGTAAACCTACTGGAAGTTACAAGAAATGATCTAGCTTCAAAGGATCTTGGATGGCTTGAAAGTTCTTGAAGTAGGATCATGACATAAAAACAAGTTCAAGTAAGATTTTTACTCGAATTAAGATAGTTTATAGTTATAGAAATTGAATCAAAGTTTGAATATTAATATTACCTTGAATAAGAAAGATAACCTAATGTATATAACAAAGGTTTCTTGATCTTAGATGATTACTTGGAATGGATTAGACAGCTTGGAAGTAAATTAGTAAACTTGAAGGGATTTTTGAAGTGTTCTTGAAGTGTTCTTCCTATGATGATTATAGCTTGATTATTGAAGTGATTTTTGATGAAGATGATGATTAAATACTGGAAAAATACGTTCATAATAGTGTGTGTGTGTGTGTTGAGAGAGAATTAGAAAGAGAATTGGAAGTGAAATGGAGTGAATGATGAGTGGTAATTGGTGAGTGGTGAGTGGGGTTAAAATGAGTTCTAGTTAGTTGACTAGCTCATGGTAGAAGTTAAAATTGATTAGTCATACATGACATAATCAAGAGTGGAATCCCATGCTAGTTCCTATTGGTATATACCCATAGTAAGTACGTTTTGAAGCTGTGTATAATACGGGTAAGAATACGACTAGAATTCTTGATGAAAGAAAAGAATGGGAAAGTAACTGTAACCATTTTCGTTAAGTATGAGTGTTTTGATATATGTCTTGAAGTCTTCCAAAAGTATTTTAATACATCTAATTACACTACATGTATATACATTTTAACTGAGTCGTTAAGTCATCATTAGTCGTTACATGTAAGTGTTGTTTTGAAACCTTTAAGTTAACGATCTCAATTAATGTTGTTAACCCATTGTTTATTATATCTAATGAGATGTTAAATTGTTATATTATCATGATATTATGATATATTAATATATCTTAATATGATATATATACATTTAAATGTCGTTACAACGATAATCGTTACATATATGTCTCGTTTTGAAATCCTTAAGTTAGTAGTCTTGTTTATATGTATATAACTCATTGTTAATATACATATGGAGATACTTACTTATCATAATCTCATGTTAACCATATGTATATCCATATATATATCTTCATGTCATTTTTACAAGTTTTAACGTTCGTGAATCGCCGGTCAACTTGGGTGGTCAATTGTCTATATGAAATATATTTCAATTAATCAAGTCTTAACAAGTTTGATTGCTTAACATGTTGGAAACATTTAATCATGTAAATATCAATCTCAATTAATATATATAAACATGGAAAAGTTTGGGTCACTACATAATTGTCCTTTGTCCTGGAATATTCGATATGTCCATCTGGTTTTTGTCCATAACAGTCCATCAGTCATAAATATAAAGTGCGAGTGTCCTCGTCAAATTATCCTTATATCTGAAGTTAAATATTCCAACTAATTGGGGACTTAAACTGTAATAAGGTTTTAATACTTTATTATCAATTACACCAAGTGTCCTTGCATGTAATCCACCCTTGTTTTAATGAGTCCGTTGACTATTAATCCATTCCCGTGTCCGGTTAAATGAACGATTATTAGTACTTATAAATATCCCGCCCATCGTGTCCGATCGAGTGTATGTGGTTATTTATAGGTACGTCTAATTGTAAATCTTTATATTAAATTAACGAACTATCATTCAATTAAACAAATATAAAGCCCATTAATAGCCCATAGTCCAATTTCCACAAGTGTCGGTCTTTTGTCCAAATCCCAATTATGGTACAAAACCCAATTACCCCGTCTTTAATATTTTAGCCCAACATCACGATTACTTCGATTTAAATAAGCATAATAATAACTTAGTTATGAGACATTAATTTAAAAAGGTTGAACATAACTTACAATGATTAATAATAGCGTAGCGTTACACGGACAGAATTTCGACTTACACACTTACAACATTCGCTAACATACCCTTATTATTATTAATCTTAAATTAAAATTAAAATTAAAATTAAAATTAAAATTAAAATTAAAATTATGAATTTTATATATATATATATATATATATATATATATATATATATATATATATATATATATATATATATATATATATATATATGTGAGAGAGAGAGAGAGATTGAAAAAGTGTAAGAAATTCGGCCAAAACACGCGAAATTTATAGGACCTGACCCAACTTTTGGGGCCATGCGATCGCATGGGTTTTGTTCTTCCAGGCCATGCGATCGCATGGCCAGCTGGATCCAGCCCAAATTCTTTTGTTCACTAGTTTGCCGACGTTTTTAATATATAATATAATATATATATATATATAATTTTAAGAATTAATTATATATTATATTATATTCATGTGCATAGTTGACTTGTAATTTTTAGTCCGTTGTGTCGCGCGTTGAGAGTTGACTCTGGTCCCGGTTCTGGATTTTTGAACGTCCTTTCGTACTATTTAATATCTTGTACTTTGCGTTTCGCGGCTCGTACTCTTGTAATTTCTAGACGTTTCTCATCAATAATTTGAACCACTTTGATTGTACTTTGTACTTTTTAGCTTTTTGGTTGTTTGCGTCTCAAATTGTTGAATCTGTCTTTTGTCTTCACCTTTTATTATTTAAACGAATATTACTTGTAAATAGAACAATTGCAACTAAAAGCTTGTCTTTCTTGAGTGATAATGCTATGAAATATATGTTCGTTTTTATCATTATCAAATATTCCCATACTTGAGCGTTGCTTGTCCTCAAGCAATATAGTCTTGAAATAAAAATACTAGAATCACTTCTTTATTCTTCACACTTTGTACATCAGTGATTTCTATACGGCGGTATGAACAATGGTAGTAATGATGTGGTTTACAGTCCCATATGACTATGAAAATTTAGATCCTTAAGGAAATTGGATCTTTATGAAAACATTTGATCTTTTTGAAAATTCAATCTAGCTTTTACCCTAGATAAGTTTTCCGGAATAACCCTTCACCGGTGTTTGCAAATTGTTTTTGTGGGTTTCAGATTTGAAAATTTTAGCTCAAAACTTGCGGTTTTGTGTCACCCACTTGCTAACCTTGTATTGGGAAAGCAACACGTCCAGTTTACTTGCTCCGTATATTACCTTCGGTAAACTACCGTCCGGTTGTAAAGGAAAGCGTTGAACAAGCAACTGTTAAGGCAATGTCCCGTGACATGCTTTTGATTATGGTCTATATAGTGTCGGATGCAATTACTATCCTTTGTAGGAGCAATAGTAAAGATCACCCTATAGTTTTTCGGTCTCCCACAAGGTCCTGTCTTCGACCATGCTATACAACCACCGTTCTTACGGTTGACACCCGACTTGGTTCAGGTGACCTAATGAATTCCAGGTGAATTCTTAGGATTTTACGTTCAATGGTAATGAACGCATTAAAAATGGATTTTCAGAAAACAAATCGGTTTGTAATTTGATCAAAATATTTTCTCGTTCAACCTCGAGTTTAGATATCATCGAATTCCATGAGTTTGTAATTATCAATCTTTAAAAGTCAATCTCAAGGATTGAGTAATATCAGTCTTAAAAGCTGATTTTTGATCTTTAAGGAGATTATCCTTTCTGGGGATCTGATTCATTAGTCTTATAAGCTAATTTGCATGGTGCCCCCCATTGTACAAGACAGATCCTCTCATGGTTAGGATAAGTCTGACACTTGGCGACCCTGTTTGATGCTGAGGTCCGTGGATTTCCAGCTGATTTTCGAGAAAACTTTTCAAGGTTTTTCGTAGACTCTACAACTGGTCTGGACGACAACTTCCTGACCTAAATCAAGAAGCGCGTGTCTTTTTCGGAAGACTTTACTTCTTTTTAATGATGGAATTGATTCATCGTGTAAATCCATCTTTCTTTCAAATATATTACAATTTACCGGGTAAAATAGTTAATTTTGTCCAAAACAAAAGTATCTTCAATTATTTGTACAAAAATATGTGACATATGTTCTAAATAACTTAGTAAATTTTTCCCACACTTGGCTTTTATTTTCCTTTCTTTGCCTTTTTATTTTCCTCTATTCCATTTTAAATGAATTCTAACATTTTCGGTTGTTTCTCAATTTATGTCCTTTATGAGGTAACAATAATTTCGGTGTTAACACCTAGTTTTATCGTTCATAAATATGTATAAACATGATTTTGAGTTCATTTAATTGAAAATTTTGAAAATTTTTACTAGAATTGGGTAGTCAGTATATAAGACTAGGGCTGTTCTTTATTATCAGAAAGCACTAGATTCTAATACAACTACTGCGTTACTAGTATTTTTAATGGTAACCAAGTGTTTAAATTTAAAATTTTAAAAATCCGAAAGAATTTAACACCTTCCCACACTTAAGATCTTGCAATGCCCTCATTTGCAAGAAATCAGTACAATTTAAATTATTGAGGGTGATTAGCGTAGAAAAATGATTAAATTTTAGCAAAGTTTCCAAACATATTGGCGTTTGTTTGTTGAATGATAAATGGTACACATCATTTGTTCATTGCGTCTTGTTGTTACATCACATTTGTTTTTCGTTTTGTCGTCAAAATTAGTAGCTTTTGCTCAACTTAATGCTAGTCTTTGAAAGTTCGCTGTTTTACCCTGTTGTGTACAATTGACAATATACATACATACAAATAATAACATGCATGGTAATTTGAAATGGGACTTAACATCCCACTTTTAAATCAAATATGAAATATTAGTACAACATAATAAAAATGTTAAAACTTACATAAAAGTATCACAATATTATATGTTTAAACATAAATAAATAAAAATAATAAAAAGATAAAAATCATAGAAATCACCAACGAGAACTGTATCAATCTGGATAGGGGTTCCAGTTCATGTTGTCGGTCGGGTTCCACGGTTGGTTATAGGTGTTCTGATAGGCCTGGTTAGGGTCGTAGAGAGTAAATGGTGGTCGCATATCGGGCTGGTGTGGAGGATAGTACGCAGGTCGGGTCGGTACGTAGTTATTTGGTACCTGAGGTGATAGCTAGCTCATGATCTGATGCTGATGATAGTGCCATCTATCATGCTGTCGTTGCCTGGAATGCTCATAGACATTCTCGGCGTGCCACTGCTCGAACTGACTATATCTAGCCTTATTTGTCATTTCTACCTCATCTATACGCTGATAAACATTAGTAACAGCCTCCCTAATGACATCCCTAATGTCATCCGGTTCCTCCATTTCCTCATCTGAACCTCTCTCTACCTGTGGATGACGACCATAATATGGTACTGCCTGATTGCGTCTGCTCTTTAATACCTTTGCACCATGATAGACCTTCAATCCTAAAGTCTCAACCTGTTCCCTACACACCATTAGTGGACCCCCTTGATCCCTATCTACACCCAAATACTCTCCAATGAGAGTAACAAAAATACCTCCTCCTATTATTCCCCCATCCTGTATTCCTGTCACCATTTTGGACAGATAAAAACCAACACGGTAGGGAATATTAACAAAGCTTCTAGTGTTTCGAATACACTTAAGGTAAAATAAATCGTATAAGGTCATCTTCTCCTTGTTTTTACCTCTTTGTGTAATCGAATTAGCTAAAAATCTATGTATAACACGAAGCTCTGCTTTGTTAATATCTAAATAGGAGTGTCTTCCTCCCAGCGTAAAAACATTATAATTTGACATACGCCTCCAGACGGCGTCCGCGTCAAAATTCCTATCTACCCTTTCACCATGATAAATCAAATTTGTACAATCAGGTAGTAGTAATTCACCAGGAGTGTAAATCTGTAAAGCTCTGGCCATGTCCAGCATGGACATCCTATACATCCTACGGCCAAGTAAAAATCTAAGAAAATTCTTATCATCTAACCTAACTACATCCGCATCAAGTGATATAGTACTCATAAGCTCAACACACCACTCTTTATATACAGGCCTACGAATGGTGAATAAACGTTCCCATTAGGGAAAAGAAGAGCTGCCATACCTTTGGATCAGATGCTGTCTAACTGAGTTAACTAGTTGGACCATTTCCAAAGGCTCCCAATCGATTACCCTCGGTACTTCTACATTTTTCGTTACCAGTTTAAATTTGTTACTTTGGTACGTCGGGTAATCTCTCCAACTTCGATCAAATCTCAAATCGGGATGCAACTGTTCTTCATGAATCTGTAACGACCCGACTTCATTTTACCAAAAACACGACTTAAATTTTTATTTATTTTACAGACCATCTGGACGGCGTCCAACAATCAGGACGGCGTACAGTAACACTAAAATGTTCTGTAACTGAACTCACTTGTGATGACCCGGGAATTTTGGAACAAATTTAAACTTTAATCTTTATATTATTCCGACACGATAAGCAAAGTTTGTTAAGTTGAATCTCAAGAATTTTAAACTATGTTCATACATTCATTTAACCTCGACCAAATTCCAATGATTCAAGAACCATTATATGAACGGACATGATTATATATGTATATGTGTATATATTATAACTTGAAAACGTTAACAAAGTATTAGACGTATAATACTTTACACGAATGTATTTGTTTCGATATAGGTTTAATATAATTATCAACGGAATTAAAAGATAATATCAAATGATTGATTTATCAGATACATTGTATGATCGTGAGTCTCTATTGAGAGGTCCACTTTGATTTAGGAAACATTTCCTTTTTATCGATATTCAGAATAAATGGTAAAGTGACCTACAAGTAAGAACAAATATGTCAATTAACGATTACTGGACAAAGGTTAGTAGAGATTAACTTTCAACACAATGATTGTCTCGTGTCTCTTGATAAAGTTAATTATTTAGTTTTCTTAATATTGAAAACGTTTTACGACATAGATGAAACCTTTTAAAGAATGATTTTCAATATAACTATTTCTGGAAAACTAAATTATATTTATTCGATTTAGTTCAAATATATGAAAGCGTTCTTCGAAATAATAGATTTTTAATTATTATAACGTTTCGATAAAAAGATGTGAATGTAATTAGTTTTAGAGAACTCTAGTTATTCGATTTAGTATGGACACGTTTATCGATATAATAGAATTTGATTGTTAAAATGTTTTTATGGATTTTCAATGATATGAAAATGAAAATAAAGATAAAATAAAAGTTTCTAATGAGCACTAAAAGACTACAACATTTCATCTCAAGATTTCAAGTTAAAATGATGAAAATCACTAAACCTGCGTACTTGCACAAGAAAAATCATAACTAAATCATACTAACTCGAAAAAGGGTGATTCCAGTGTCCAGACGTCCGTAACTCAAAAATCTACAACTTTCGTGAAGACACCATACGCGTACCGCGTACCTATCTACGCGAAACGCGTAATGTTTGTCGACATAAAAAGTTTGTCGACATAAAAAGTGATGGCTGGGTTAGGTGGGCAACATATGTCTTTAAATATTGAATTCAGGATTGATGTACATCATATTTCACTCATCTCTCTATCTATTACTTGTATGTAATTATTATTTATATTATTATTATTATTATTATTATTATTATTATTATTATTATTATTATTATTATTATTATTATTATTATTAAGATTAATATTATTATTATTAATCTTATTATTATTATTAGTATTATACATAAAATATTACGACAAGGTTCTGCTCGCGTGTTTTTCAAAACGGGTTTTATGAGTGCGTCAAAGCTAAGGAAATTATGGGTTATAGCTATGGAGGTTATGGGTATGGTTCGGGGATTTTGCTCATGAATCAAACCTAGTGTTTATCATCTCCGTTACGTCTACGTACTTCCCTACAATATTGAATTTCAATATTGATATGTTGAGATCTACGATTATTTGATAATCCGAGTTTCGGTCACATTACGATGAACAACTTTATTTGCTGCTAAGGTGAGTTTCATATGATCCCTTTTTACTCTCTACATTTTTGGGCTGAGAATACATGCAAATGCTTTATTAACTGATTTACAATATTTATATGCGTGAGTTTCATTTGCTCCCTTTTTAATTGCTTTTGCAATCTATATTTTTGGGCAGAGAATACATGCACTTTATTTTAAACGCAATGGATACAAGTACATACTAAATTCTACACCGAGTTTGAACCGAAAATCCCTTAGCTTTGGTAACTAGTAACTGCCGGTTATAAGAACTGGTGGGCGCGAGTAGTAGTATATGGATCCATAGGGCTTGATATCCCCGTCTGAGCTAGAGCACTAGCCTTTTAACGGACGTATGCTATTTGAGAAACGTACACGTTGGTTTGCGTGTATTATTAAGATGATTATACAAAGGGTACAAATTATATATACGTTAAGTTTAGTTACCATGGTGCTCAATCTTGTAGAATATTTTGATAAACGTTTCTGGATGAAACAACTGAAATCTTGTGATCCACCTTTATATACAGATTATACGAAACATTAAAACTATGAACTCACCAACCTTTGTGTTGACACTTGTTAGCATGTTTATTCTCAGGTTTCCTAGAAGTCTTCCGCTGTTTGCTTAGATGTTAGACAAGCTATGTGCATGGAGTCTTACATGACATATTTTTCAAGGAAACGTTGCATTCACCAAATCATCACCATGTATCTTATTTTGACTGCATTGTCAACGGAAGTACTGTTGTAAACTATTATTTATGGTGATTGTCTATATGTAGAAATCATCAGATGTCGAAAACTTTTGATTTAAATATTCATTTATGGTGTGCCTTTTCAAAAGAATGCAATTTTACAAAACGTATCATATAGAGGTCAAATACCTCGCAATGAAATCGATGAATGACGTGTTCATTCATATGGATTTGGAGCGATCGTCATAGTTGGTATCAGAGCGTTGGTCCTAGCGAACCAGGTCTTGCATGAATGTGTCTAACTGATAGTTGTTAAGATGCATTAGTAAGTCTGGACTTCGACCGTGTCTGCATGTTAAAAGTTTTGCTTATCATTTCTTGTCAGAAATTACATGCTTATCATTCTTAAGTCTAGACACGTTTTCCTGCATTTATTGCATGAATAGTGTATAGACAAAATTCATATCTTAGCGTATCTGTTACTGTAAACCGTTCCTGACATCTTTCGAAAATTTCTCCGTGATTTGTGGAATTTGGTATTATATATACATATGTAAATTATGTATTGAAGAATACCAAATTAAATTCTATAATCTAATTCATATCAAAAATAATCTCCCTAATTATACAAGATGGATCCCGTATCTAGTTCAAATTCCTTAAACTCTGACAGCTATTCCGATATGGATATTCACCTGAATTCCGAAGACAGTATAACCAGAATGGATCAACCAATTAGCCATCATCTATTCTGGATGAATTGGGGATGGGTTCGTAGCCTACTTAATTATTGGAGACAAGAAGAAGGTGATCCCTTCCATCCACCACATTACCCTCTTGGCGAAGAATCTGAAGCACTTACCGGCGAACCTGTTCGAGACACCATTTTCTCTCTCATTTCTAGAGTATCTCGTCACGATAATATACTATCTCAAATTCTGGATCTTATTCATCCACTCGTACGAACCGCCAATCAACCCGGTGTAGTAGAAGAAGTCAACGAGCTTCGTGCTCAGGTAGTGGCTTTGGAGAATATGGTGCAAAGGTTACAAGCACCAGCAGCATCGCCGGCATCAACAGTACCACCAACAACAACACCAACAGTACCATTACCACCACCAACAACATCCGCATCGCAAACCTCAACTTCACAATGTGTCCCACGAGCATCAACGTCATACGCACCGTAGTTACCAAGAAATACCAGCAACAATAAACGATGAAGTATTAACTCATTTCCCCTGAAGAAATTTTATGTATATTTAATATATATGAATTTTGAAATAAAAATAAATCTTTTCGTACTAAGCTATTACGTGTGAATCTTAACTAATAGGTAATACTCGGTTAGTTCATATTACTAATATGCAATGATGTACATCATTTCTTAACAACTTAACCATTGTTAACTACAATCTCTGTTTCAACCCAATGAATTCCATTTCATAATAAACCAAGTGTATTAATCAATTATATAATTGATTTTACATTTTCATTTTCGATGTACTCAAAACTTTCCAGAAAACATCATCTGTGTCTTGTAAGGTTCACAAAAATTCCACGAGCATCAACATCCTTCACCGAGGAATAAGAATAAATAATGAAGTATCGATTACATTAGCGAAATACTCCGCAAAGATTATGTTATCTTTAATGTTTTAGAGATTAATCATTTCTAAGTTAAGCCGAAAATTAAATGAGCTTAATATGATATTAACTCATTAAATCTATGTTACATCTGAAGAAAATATACATACATATATTTTCATAAAGACGGTAATAAAAATTCTTTTGTACAAAGTATTAATTGTGAAATCTTTAACGGGTAGGTAATACTCGGGAAATATATAAGTTCGCAATTAATATGTTACACTGTACATTCTTCAACTTTGATTCAAAAATTATTAACAATGCTCACAACGATATACAATCATTTTCATACAAATTCAATTACATATTCTGATATTGACGGATCAGAATCTAAGTCATAACTCTGAACCGGTGACCTCATTCTTAGATCTCTACATCTTTCAAAGCTATACTTTGACTTTGAATCTGTGCAAGATCCATTAGCATTGTTTTTACCGAAAATAACCTTGCAATTCCTTTTCAAAGTATCCAGTATTATCAACCATTTAACCAGTCAACGACGACCTTTTAGACTTGTAACTTTGGCATATACGTTTTTGTTACTGAGGAACCTTTCATGTTCTACCACATTAGCAGTAAATTTACCAACAACTTCATTGATCTTTGACCTTCCGAAAAATCCTTATACTCATTGAAACCGTATCATGTACTCATCCTCATCTTGTAACGGCAATTGCCATACCAACTACAGGAAATTAGCAATCAGTATTTTGAAATCTTGCAGCACGTCTACGCCAACAGTTATATGTATACATATAACGTCTACCTCCTGGACTTACATACTTCGAATGTGAAGTTTTTGAAAAACACCCCAAACTACGAAACTAGTTCTCCGAATTTTGGAAAAATATTGATGAAGCAGCAAAAACTGTCAACGACCTTAACAGTCAAAAGTTTGATGATAAAGAATAGTATGGTGGTAAAGCTGAGAAAAATAGAAGGTTTGGAACTGGAAAATGGATTGAGCAAAGTATGAAGGAGGCTGTGGATAAATTACAAAGACTGAACCTGCCTTCAAAGAATCTAAATGATTCAGTGTCTGCTGAAATCCTTAGCAAATACCTTTCTCCTTACTCTAAAAACCTTTGCGGACAATATTCTTCATCATCATCTTATCTTGAATATATCATCGTATCTTTCATTATAAATATCCTCCATATTTCTGAAGATATTTCCATAATTATTCTTATCTGAAATAATTTATCTCTTTACACCATCTGTATTATATCATAAAAGAAACTATTTTAGTTTCTAAATTATGAAACCTTCAAGTTTAAAATATGAATGTTTTTGAAGTAGTGTTGAGAATTGAAGCATGAGTTAGTATAATATAATGACACTTGATCAACGTGATTATATTACAGTAAGTCATGCTGAGTTTCTAATGGAACGTGATAAAGGTTCACATATCCCACCCTCATCATGAACCATGTTACATAACTCTTTCATTCCATATAATCCCTAAATATATCAAGAAAATATATTTCTTGATGATTCGGTCTTTTCCGGATATTCTGGTAATTTGACAAATCAAGATCGTGTCATTACAATTTCTTTCTTAGAACATTAACTATGTTCATCCAAAACTCCATACCTACGAATTCTGGACCATTATTCGCTTGACTTAAGGTCGGGAAGAGAAAACGAAAGCATGAAGCTCCGAAATATAATGGAGAATATAAAGACCGATAATAACCCCGAAATTACAAACCGTGTATATCAATGCGTATAGCAATATAAAGACACGGGAGAATGAAAAACACTATAACCCCAAGGTAATAGTAGAAGAAAATAACTTCCTCTGGTGGCAGATGAAAAAGAAGAATAAAGGATACGATAGCCAGGAAAATATCAAGAATCAGAACTGGATTAAGCATTTTCACAATCTATTGGGATGTATGAAATAAGAAAGAAGATTATAGGAGTGGTGAAAATAAATGAAACGGAAGAGGTCAATTTATAGCGAAATATCAGACATAGCAATCGAGGCAGATTACGCATTTAATCAAAGAAAATCCTAACTTCCGCAAATTTCGAAGAATCAAATCTTATATAGATTATGAAGATTTTCTATTCCTTAAATTCCGGAAATCAATCGTTACTACGTCAAGAGTTAAAAACGAATCTCTATTTCCACATTTCACTCTTTTACGATAACTTCTCTCTTACGCTTCGAGTAATTGGATTGTTTTATCCATATTATTCAACGGTGATAAAACTATATTTATCGACTCATATTCATCATAAAAACATTTTTATTGTTAGCCATGACGACCTCACTCAAATTTCAGGACGAAATTTCTTTAACGGGTAGGTACTGTGATGACCCGGGAATTTTGGAACAAATTTAAACTTTAATCTTTATATTATTCCGACACGATAAGCAAAGTTTGTTAAGTTGAATCTCAAGAATTTTAAACTATGTTCATACATTCATTTAACCTCGACCAAATTCCAATGATTCAAGAACCATTATATGAACGGACATGATTATATATGTATATGTGTATATATTATAACTTGAAAACGTTAACAAAGTATTAGACGTATAATACTTTACACGAATGTATTTGTTTCGATATAGGTTTAATATAATTATCAACGGAATTAAAAGATAATATCAAATGATTGATTTATCAGATACATTGTATGATCGTGAGTCTCTATTGAGAGGTCCACTTTGATTTAGGAAACCTTTCCTTTTTATCGATATTCAGAATAAATGGTAAAGTGACCTACAAGTAAGAACAAATATGTCAATTAACGATTACTGGACAAAGGTTAGTAGAGATTAACTTTCAACACAATGATTGTCTCGTGTCTCTTGATAAAGTTAATTATTTAGTTTTCTTAATATTGAAAACGTTTTACGACATAGATGAAACCTTTTAAAGAATGATTTTCAATATAACTATTTCTGGAAAACTAAATTATATTTATTCGATTTAGTTCAAATATATGAAAGCGTTCTTCGAAATAATAGATTTTTAATTATTATAACGTTTCGATAAAAAGATGTGAATGTAATTAGTTTTAGAGAACTATAGTTATTCGATTTAGTATGGACACGTTTATCGATATAATAGAATTTGATTGTTAAAATGTTTTTATGGATTTTCAATGATATGAAAATGAAAATAAAGATAAAATAAAAGTTTCTAATGAGCACTAAAAGACTACAACATTTCATCTCAAGATTTCAAGTTAAAATGATGAAAATCACTAAACCTGCGCACTTGCACAAGAAAAATCATAACTAAATCATACTAACACGAAAAAGGGTGATTCCGGTGTCCAGACGTCCGTAACTCAAAAATCTACAACTTTTGTGAAGACACCATACGCGTACCGCGTACCTATCTACGCGAAACGCTTAATGTTTGTCGACATAAAAAGTTTGTCGACATAAAAAGTGATGGCTGGGTTAGGTGGGCAACATATGTCTTTAAATATTGAATTCAGGATTGATGTACATCATATTTCACTCATCTCTCTATCTATTACTTGTATGTAATTATTATTTATATTATTTATATTATTATTATTATTATTATTATTATTATTATTATTATTATTATTAAGATTAATATTATTATTATTAATCTTATTATTATTATTAGTATTATACATAAAATATTACGACAAGGTTCTGCTCGCGTGTTTTTCAAAACGGGTTTTATGAGTGCGTCAAAGCTAAGGAAATTATGGGTTATAGCTATGGAGGTTATGGGTATGGTTCGGGGATTTTGCTCATGAATCAAACCTAGTGTTTATCATCTCCGTTACGTCTACGTACTTCCCTAAAATATTGAATTTCAATATTGATATGTTGAGATCTACGATTATTTAATAATCCGAGTTTCGGTCACATTACGATGAACAACTTTATTTGCTGCTAAGGTGAGTTTCATATGATCCCTTTTTACTCTCTACATTTTTGGGCTGAGAATACATGCAAATGCTTTATTAACTGATTTACAATATTTATATGCGTGAGTTTCATTTGCTCCCTTTTTAATTGCTTTTGCAATCTATATTTTTGGGCAGAGAATACATGCACTTTATTTTAAACGCAATGGATACAAGTACATACTAAATTCTACACCGAGTTTGAACCGAAAATCCCTTAGCTTTGGTAACTAGTAACTGCCGGTTATAAGAACTGGTGGGCACGAGTAGTAGTATATGGATCCATAGGGCTTGATATCCCCGTCCGAGCTAGAGCACTAGCCTTTTAACGGACGTATGCTATTTGAGAAACGTACACGTTGGTTTGCGTGTATTATTAAGATGATTATACAAAGGGTACAAATTATATATACGTTAAGTTTAGTTACCATGGTGCTCAATCTTGTAGAATATTTTGATAAACGTTTCTGGATGAAACAACTGAAATCTTGTGATCCACCCTTATATACAGATTATACGAAACATTAAAACTATGAACTCACCAACCTTTGTGTTGACACTTGTTAACATGTTTATTCTCAGGTTTCCTAGAAGTCTTCCGCTGTTTGCTTAGATGTTAGACAAGCTATGTGCATGGAGTCTTACATGACATATTTTTCAAGGAAACGTTGCATTCACCAAATCATCACCATGTATCTTATTTTGACTGCATTGTCAACGGAAGTACTGTTGTAAACTATTATTTATGGTGATTGTCTATATGTAGAAATCATCAGATGTCGAAAACTTTTGATTTAAATATTCATTTATGGTGTGCCTTTTCAAAAGAATGCAATTTTACAAAACGTATCATATAGAGGTCAAATACCTCGCAATGAAATCGATGAATGACGTGTTCGTTCATATGGATTTGGAGCGATCGTCATAGTACCCAACCCACGTTATACTGGACGACGTCCAGCCCATATGGACGGTGTCCAGCAGACCTGATCAGCTCTAATCCATTTCAAAACACACTTAACACTTTAAATCAACAACCAAACGCTTCGTAACAACCCAATCAAGTTTTACATCAACAAAACGTTAAATAAAAGTGTTTACACCACATATACGGGTTAAGAATCAATAACCCAACCTAATACCAAGAGCATAATCCCGGGGACTACCAAATCCCCAATCCGCGTCCAATCATCCAAATGCTACCCCATCGAGCCCAAGCGCTCTTACTCATCTAGCCTAACAACTAGTTAGCTTCATAACCACAATACCTATAAGAAGGTAAACAACGAGAGGGGTAAGCATAAAGCTTAGTGAATGCAATAATTATACATATACATATATAACCTACTTACTTGCAATCACTTACACAATTACCGCATACACGCTAGCAATTTAAATAGCATACCATCACAAAGTATAACGCTAAATCTCCACTACCGCAAGCTAGCACAACAATAGCATATAATCCGAACAACATAATATGCTACACTACAACACAATAACCATGGTTAACCAATCGTACAAGGGAATGGTGCCCGCGAAAGACCATCGGAGTTCACAACATCCATTAGTGTACTTAACACCTCGTATCACTAACCTCCTATCACTAATCATCAGGTGTTTTGCACGACATTTTGCAACAGGTGTAAAAGAAATGGTCATAGCGCGACAAAGTGTGAGGTCTACGGACCAAAGTTTAACAGAACTAAAGGAACAAATAATGTCGGAACAAGTAATGCCGAAACGAATAGTGTCGGAGCAAGTAATACCAACGCTGTTTGTTATAAATGTGGAAAACCGGGCCACATTATTAGAAATTGCCCGAATCAGGGGAATACTAATGGGCAGGGCCGTGGAAGAGTTTTCAATATTAATGCGGCAGAAGCACAGGAAGACCCGGAGCTTGTTACGGGTACGTTTCTTATTGACGATAAATCTGCTTATGTTTTATTTGATTCGGGTGTGGATAGAAGCTATATGAGTAGAGAATTTTGTGCTAAATTAAGTTGCCCATTGACGCCTTTGGATACTAAATTTTTACTCGAATTAGCAAACGGTAAATTAATTTCAGCAGATAATATATGTCGGGAGAGAGAAATTAAACTGGGTGATGAAACGTTTAAGATTGATTTAATACCAGTCGAGTTAGGGAGTTTTGATGTAATAATTGGCATGGACTGGTTGAAGAAGGTAAGAGCAGAGGTCGTTTGTTACAAAAATGCGATTCGCATTATGCGTGAAAAAGGAAAACCTTTAATGGTGTACGGAGAAAAGAACAACGCGAAGTTAAATCTTATTAGTAGTTTGAAGGCACAAAAACTAATAAGAAAAGGTTGTTACGTCATTCTAGCACATATCGAGGAAGTTAAACCTGAAGAAAAAAACATCAGTGATGTTCCCGTCGCAAAAGAATTTTCTGATGTATTTCTGAAAGAATTACCGGGATTACCCCCACATCGATCCGTTGAATTTCAAATAGACATTGTACCAGGAGCTGCACCAATAGCTCGTGCTCCATACCGACTCGCACCCAGCGAAATTGAAGAATTACAAAGTCAGTTATAGGAACTTTTAGAGCGTGGTTTCATTCGACCAAGTACATCACCATGGGGAGCTCCTGTTCTGTTTGTCAAGAAGAAAGTTGGTACATTCAGGCTGTGCATCGACTACCGAGAGTTGAACAAACTTACCATCAAGAACTGTTACCCATTACCGAGAATCGACGACTTATTTGATTAACTACAAGGCTCGTCGATTTATTCGAAGATCGATTTACGTTATGGATATCACCAAATGCGGGTGAAAGAGGATGACATTCCGAAGACTGCTTTTAGGACGCGTTACGGTCATTACGAGTTTATAGTTATTCCATTTGGATTGACTAATGCACCAGCTATGTTCATGGACCTCATGAACCGAGTGTGTGGGCCATATCTTGACAAGTTTGTCATTGTTTTCATCGATGACATACTTATTTACTCGAGGAATGATTAAGAGAACGAAGAACATTTGAGAAAAGTGCTAGAGTTGCTGAGAAAAGAAAAACTGTACGCTAAGTTTTCAAAGTGTGCATTTTGGTTGGAAGAAGTTCAATTCCTCGGTCATATAGTGAACATAGAAGGTATTCAGGTGGATCCAGCAAAGATTGAAACCGTTGAAAAGTGGGAAACCCCGAAAACTCCGAAACACATACGCCAATTTTTAGAGCTAGCTGGTTATTACAGGAGATTCATCCAAGATTTTTCTAAAATAGCAAAACCCTTGACTGCATTAACGCATAAAGGGAGGACATTTGAATGGAAGGATGAACAAGAAAAAGCATTTCAATTGTTGAAGAAAAAGTTAACTACGGCACCTATATTGTCATTACCTAAAGGGAATGATGATTTTGTGATATATTATGATGCCTCAAAGCAAGGTCTCGGTTGTGTATTAATGCAACGAACGAAAGTAATTGCTTATGCGTCTAGACAATTGAAGATTCACGAGCAGAATTATACGACGCATGATTTGGAATTAGGCGCGGTTGTTTTTGCATTAAAGACTTGGAGGCACTACTTATATGGGGTCAAAAGTATTATATATACTGACCACAAAAGTCTTCAACACATATTTAATCAGAAACAACTGAACATGAGGCAGCGCAGATGGATTGAATTGTTGAATGATTACGACTTTGAGATTCGTTGCCACCCAGGAAAGGCAAATGTGGTAGCCGACGCCTTGAGCAGAAAGTACAGAGAACCCATTCATGTAAAATCTATGAATATAATGATTCACACTAACCTTACTACTCAAATAAAGGAGGCGCAACAAGGAGTTTTAAAAGAGGGAAACTTAAAGGATGAAATACCCAAAGGATCGGAGAAACATCTTAATATTCGGGAAGACGGAACCCGGTATAGGGCTGAAAGAATTTGGGTACCAAAATTTGGAGATATGAGAGAAATGGTACTTAGAGAAGCTCATAAAACCAGATACTCAATACATCCTGGAATGGGGAAGATGTACAAGGATCTCAAGAAACATTTTTTGTGGCCAGGTATGAAAGCCGATGTTGCTAAATACGTAGGGGAATGTTTAACGTGTTCTAAGGTCAAAGTAGAGCATCAGAAACCATCAGGTCTACTTCAACAACCCAAAATCCCGGAATGGAAATGGGAAAACATTACCATGGATTTCATCACTAAATTGCCAAGGACTACAAGTGGTTTTGATACTATTTGGGTAATAGTTGATCGTCTCACCAAATCAGCACACTTCCTGCCAATAAGAGAAGATGACAAGATGGAGAAGTTAGCACGACTTTATTTGAAGGAAGTCGTCTCCAGACATGGAATACCAATCTCTATTATCTCTAATAGGGATGGCAGATTTATTTCAAGATTCTGGCAGACATTACAGCATGCATTAGGAACTCGTCTAGACATGAGTACTGCCTATCATCCACAAACTGATGGGCAGAATGAAAGGACGATACAAACGCTTGAAGACATGCTACGAGCATGTGTTATTGATTTCGGAAACAATTGGGATCGACATCTACCGTTAGCAGAATTTTCCTACAACAACAGCTACCATTCAAGCATTGAGATGGCGCCATTTGAAGCACTTTATGGTAGAAAGTGCAGGTCTCCAGTTTGTTGGAGTGAAGTGGGGGATAGACAGATTACGGGTCTGGAGATAATACAAGAAACTACCGAGAAGATCATCCAAATTCAACAACGGTTGAAAACCGCCCAAAGTCGACAAAAGAGCTATGACGACATTAAAAGAAAAGATATAGAATTTGAAATTGGAGAGATGGTCATGCTTAAGGTTGCACCTTGGAAAGGCATTGTTCGATTTGGTAAACGAGGGAAATTAAATCCAAGGTATATACGACCATTCAAGATTATTGATCGTGTCGGACCAGTAGCTTACCGACTTGAATTACCACAACAACTCGCGGCTGTACATAACACTTTCCACGTCTCAAATTTGAAGAAATATTTTGCTAAAGAAGATCTCACTATTCCGTTAGACGAAATCCAAATCAACGAAAAACTTCAATTCGTCGAAGAACCCGTCGAAATAATGGATCGTGAGGTTAAAAGACTTAAGCAAAACAAGATTCCAATTGTTAAAGTTCGATGGAATGCTCGTAGAGGACCCGAGTTCACCTGGGAATGAGAAGATCAGATGAATAAGAAATACCCGCACTTATTTCCAGAAGATACATCAACACCTCCAACTGCTTAAAATTTCGGGACGAAATTTATTTAATGGGTAAGTACTGTAGTGACCCGAACTTTTCCATGTTCATATATATTAAATGAAATTGTTATTTACATGATTAAGTATTTACAACATGTTAAGCAATCAAACTTGTTAAGACTTTATTAATTGAAATAGGTTTCTTATAGACAATTGACCACCCAAGTTGACCGGTGATTCACGAACGTTAAAACTTGTAAAAACTATATGATGACATATATATGATTATATATATAGTTAACATGATATTATTATAAGTAAATATCTCATTAGGTATTTTAACAATGGGTTATATACATAAAATTGAGTTTATTGAATTAAGAAACTCGAAACGATATATATAACGATTATCGTTATAACGTCTTACTAAATACATATGAATCATATTAAGATATTGATACACTATGTTTAATCATGATAAATGATAAGTAAACATGTCATTAAGTGTATTAACAATGAACTACATATGTAAAAACTAGACTACTAACTTAATGATTTCGAAACTAGACATATATGTAACGATTATCGTTGTAACAACATTTAACTGTATATATATCATACTAAGATATATTAATATATCATAATATCATGATAATGTAATAATTTAACATCTCTTTTGATATAATAAACAATGGGTTAACAATATTTAACAAGATCGTTAACCTAAAGGTTTCAAAACAACATTTACATCTAATGACTAACGATGACTTAACGACTCAATTAAAATGTATATACATGTAGTGTTTTAATATGTATTCATACACTTTTGAAAGACTTCAAGACACTTATCAAAATACTTCTACTTAACAAAAATGCTTACAATTACATCCTCATTCAGTTTCATCAACAATTCTACTCGTATGCACCCGTATTCATACTCGTACAATACACAGCTTTTAGATGTATGTACTATTGGTATATACACTCCAATGATCAGCTATTAAAAGCCCATGTGAGTCACCTAACACATGTGGGAACCATCATTTGGCAACTAGCATGAAATATCTCATAAAATTACAAAAATATTAGTAATCATTCATGACTTATTTACATGTAAACAAAATTACACATCCTTTATATCTAATCAATATACCAACGACCAAAAACACCTACAAACACTTTAATTCTTCAATTTTCTTCATATAATTGATCTCTCTCAAGTTCTATCTTCAAGTTCTAAGTGTTCTTCATAAATTCTATAAGTTCTAGTCTCATAAAATCAAGAATACTTCCAAGTTTGCTAGCTTACTTCCAATCTTGTAAAGTGATCATCCAACCTCAAAAAATATTTCTTATTTACAGTAAGATATCTTTCTAATATAAGGTAGTACTCATATTCAAACTTTGATTCAATTTCTATAACTATAACAATCTTATTTCGAGTGGAAATCTTACTTGAACTTGTTTTTGTGTCATGATTTTGCTTCAAGAACTTTCAAGCCATCCAAGGATCCTTTGAAGCTAGATCTATTTTTCTCATTTACAGTAGGTTTATCCACAAAACCTGAGGTAGTAATGTTGTTCATAACATCATTCAATTCACATATATAAAACTACCTTATTCGAAGGTTTAAACTTGAAATCAATAGAACATAGTTTAGTTAATTCTAAACTTGTTCGCAAATAAAAGTTAATCCTTCTAACTTGACTTTTAAAATCAACTAAATGCATGTTATATATCTATATGATATGCTAACTTAATGATTTAAAACCTGGAAACACGAAAAACACCGTAAAACCGGACATACGCCGTCGTGGTAACACCGCAGGCTGTTTTGGGTTTGATAATTAAAAACTATGATAAACTTTGATTTAAAAGTTATTCTTCTGTGAAAATGATTTTTCTTATGAACATGAAACTATATCCAAAAATCATGGTTAAACTCAAAGTAGAATTATGTTTTTCAAAATGGTCATCAAGACGTCGTTCTTTCGACTGAAATGACTATCTCTTATAAAAATGACTTGTAACTTATATTTACAACTATAAACCTATATTTTTTCTGTTTAGATTCATAAAATAGAGTTCAATATGAAACCATAGCCATTTGATTCACTCAAAACGGATTTAAAACGAAGAAGTTATGGGTAAAACAAGATTGGATATTTTTTTATTGTTGTAGCTACGGGAAATATTGTAACAATTCTATACAAATCATATCCTAGCTAACTTATATTGTATTATACATGTACGTAATCTTAGGATACCGTAGACACGTATACAAATGTTTTGACATATCATATCGACCCATCTATATATATTATTTGGAACAACCATAGACACTCTATATGCAGTAATATTGGAGTTAGCTATACAGGGTTGAGGTTGATTCCAAAAATATATATACTTTAAGTTGTGATCTAGCCTGAGACGTGTATACACTGGGTCGTGGATTGATTCAAGATAATATATATCAATTTATTTCTGTACATTTAACTATGGACAACTAGTTGTAGGTTACTAACGAGGACAGCTGACTTAATAAACTTAAAACATCAAAATGTATTAAAAGTGTTGTAAATATATTTTGAACATACTTTGATATATATGTACATATTTGTTATAGGTTCGTGAATCGACCAGTGGCCAAGTCTTACTTCCCGACGAAGTAAAAATCTGTGAAAGTGAGTTATAGTCCCACTTTAAAAATCTAATATTTTGGGATGAGAATACATGCAGTTTTATAAATGTTTTACGAAATAGACACAAGTAAATGAAACTACATTATATGGGTGAATGATCGAAGCCGAATATGCCCCTTTTGCTTGGTAACCTAAGAATTAGTAAACCGATCTACTAATTGACGCGAATCTTAAAGATAGATCTATTGGGCCTAACGAACCCCATCCAAAGTACCGGATGCTTTAGTACTTCGAATTCGTTTTTATCATGTTCGAAGGATTTCCTGGAATGATAGGGGATATTCTTATATGCATCTTGTTAATGTCGGTTACCAGGTGTTCACCATATGAATGAATTTTATCTCTATGTATGGGATGTATATTGAAATATGAAATCTTGTGGTCTATTATTATGATTTGATAATATATAGGTTAAACCTATAATTCACCAACATTTTTGTTGACGTTTTAAGTATGTTTATTCTCAGGTGATTATTAAGAGCTTCCGCTGTTGCATATAAAATAAGGACAAGATTTGGAGTCCATGCTTGTATGATATTATGTAAAAACTGCATTCAAGAAACTTATTTTTGATGTAATATATTCTTATTGTAAACCATTATGTAATGGTCGTGTGTAAACGGTATATTTTAGATTATCATTATTTGATAATCTATGTAATGCTTTTTAAACCTTTATAGATAAAATAAAGGTTATGGTTGTTTTAAAAATGAATGCAGTCTTTGAAAAACGTCTCATATAGAGGTCAAAACCTCGCGACAAAATCAATTAATATGGAACGTTTATAATCAATATGAACGGGACATTTCAGTTCGTATCCGAACGTTGGTCTTAGAGAACCAGAAATTTGCATTAGTGTGTCTTATCGAGTTTGTTAGGATACATTAGTGAGTCTGGACTTCGACCGTGTTTTCTTTAAAAACGATTGCTTAACACTTTTGTTGGAAACTATATATTATTAACATGTAAATATTATGTGATATATTAACCTCTTAATGTGTTTGATATTGTGTGATAGATGTCTACCACTAGTACAAATCCCATCGACTCACCTAATAATAATGAAGAGTCGAATATACTTTGGAAAGATTCACAAATTCCCGAAGAGGAACCGGAAGAGGAGGAACCGGAAGAAGAGGAACCGGAAGAAGAGGAACCGGAAGAAGTGGAACCAGAAGAGGAGGAACCAGAAAAGGATGAACCGGAAGAAGAAGAGATTCCGGAGGAAGAAATATTGATACCTATAGTAAATCGATTAAATAAAAGAAAATCCTCAACCAACAGACCAAAGTTAATAATGGTCAATGGTGTTTCCGCCGAGGAAGCAAAATATTGGGAAGATTACCAATTTTCCGATGAATCGGATCCCGATGAGGATTCCGATGATGTTATAGAAATTACCTCGACCCAATTTAATAAAGCGAAAGAAAATAATAAGGGAAAAGGTATAAAAATAGAGAAACCCGATTCCAACCCCGATGAACTTTATATGTATCGGCAACATCCGTATTTCCTAAAATGTAACAATGACCCGGGAACCTCTAAACCACCAGGTTTTTCTAAACCATTGTGGAAAACGACGGCTCGTATTAGAGGAACACCATATATTCCTAGAAAATTAGGAAAATGAACCAAGTCCGAAGAAGAAGAAACCAGTGATTCAGATTAGAGGGTTGTAATCATGTTGTGTATTATATGTATTGTAGTGTGCTTGTACTTTTATGTTCTATGTAAAAATTGCTTGTATTGTTTGTTAATTATCTTTTACGAATCTAATCCTTGTCTATTTTACAGTATAAAAACAAAATGGACGTTAAGGGTAGACAACCGAATATTTTAGAAGACCTACCAGAGGATATGATTGAGGAAATCTTGTCTAGAGTCGGTCAGAATTCATCAGCACATTTAGTTACGGCGAAATTAACTTGTCAAACATTTGAAAGACTTTCCAGAAATGCCTTAGTTTATAAAAGGCTTTCCTTTGATAGGTGGGGTATATCACATTGGGGAAACCGTAAGTTACGCCGTGTTTTCTTTAAAGTGTTAAATGCGGGGAACCCAAATGCAATTTTATGCTACGGGTTAAGAACCTATTTTGACTCAACATATCCCAACATAGGATTTCGGGAATTAGAAAGCGCTTCTAACATGCAACATAAAGAAGCATGTTATGCTTACGGGTTAGTGATGTTCGCTTCTTACCAAAGTGAGAAAAAGAACATCGGATTGCAACTTTTAAATAAAACATTCCCACAAGTGACGGATTTAGTAGTTGGGGTGAGAAACAAGGTTTTTAGATTATTACAGGGCTGTTGGACATTATGAAACCCTCGTCCTTTTGATGATTTTACAACATGCTGCCTAGCCAATGGTCATAACGGTTATTTTCCACAAGACCAAGGATGGGAAGTCGTCTTAGTAAAACCAGAATGCATGACTTGTTTCTGGACTTATGAATTACGTGTCTTTATTTTCTTTGCTGAACAACTTACGTATTAACTAGGTTTATCTTCAAAACTGTCCTGTATCAAAGTGTACTATATTTCATGTTATATGTAATATAGCGAAGTTGTAAGTTTGAAGAATA
Source organism: Rutidosis leptorrhynchoides (assembly GCF_046630445.1). Lineage (NCBI taxonomy): Eukaryota > Viridiplantae > Streptophyta > Magnoliopsida > Asterales > Asteraceae > Rutidosis > Rutidosis leptorrhynchoides. Next base: position 84,522,209 of record NC_092343.1, read on the forward strand.
TTTGTATGTGATATATTATTATAATCAGTTTTTCATATGGAATTGTAGTAGTTGAATTGTATATTAGCTACTAAGTATGAACTTAACGGGTAGGTAGTACCCGAATTTAAACTTATAAAACGCTAATATGAACAAAATGCTTTTATAAATGAGTTCATATTATGCTACGAAATACTATTGACGACTCTTAATATTCTATATGATTAACTCGATTCAGTTGGATATTTTGAAGGAAATGGCACCGACTACTCGACACATCATGAATATGAGCGAAGAGGAATTTCGTACCTTTCTTGCTGCAAACCTAGCCGCAGTACATGCTGCGCTACATACCAACAATAACTCTGAATCTAGCAATGCAGCTAACGGCGCAAGAAATCGTGTAGGATGCTCCTACAAAGAATTCACTGCCTGCAAACCTTTGAAATTTGATGGAACCGAAGGACCAATTAGATTGAAATGGTGGACCGAGAAAGTCGAATCGGTGTTTGCCATAAGTAAGTGTACTGAAGAGGATAAAGTTAAGTACGCTACGCATACCTTCACAGGTACTGCGTTAACGTGGTGGAACACCTATCTTGAACAGGTAGGACAAATTGCTGCTTACGTACTACCGTGGTCGGCATTCAAGCAATTGATGAACGAGCAGTACTGTCCTAGAAACGAAGTCAATAAACTCAAGGCAGAACTTAGAGAGTTACAAACACAAGGGTTTGACGTTACCACATATGAACGATGATTCATAGAGTTGTGCCTATTGTGTCCGGGAGCATTCGAAGATGAAGAAGAGAAGATTGACGCATTTGTAAAAGGGTTACCAGTAAGGATTCAAGAAGATGTGAGTTCACACGAGCCCGCTTCTATACAGAAGGCAAGTCGAATGGCTCATAAACTCATAAATTAGATTGAGGGAAGAATTAAAGAGCAGGCGGCCGAAGAAGCCAACACGAAACAACTCAAGAGGAAGTGGGAGGAAAACGGTGACAAAAGTCACCAGTACAACAACAACAACAATTATAACCACAATCGCAACAACTATCCCAACAACCGCAAAAACAATCGCAACAATAACCGTAATCCTAACAATAACTATAACAAACATTCCAATAACAATAACAACTACAACAACCGTTTCAACAACAATAACAATCCCAACAATAACCTCAATAACAACAACGACAACAAAAACCAAAAACAGCCATGTCATAGGTGTGAAGAAAATCATCAGGGGTTTTGCAGGACATTTTACAACAGGTGTAAAAGAAATGGTCATAGCACGACAAAGTGTGAGGTCTACGGACCAAAGTTTAACAGGACCAAAGTTTAACAGAACTAAAGGAACAAATAATGTTGGAACAAGTAATGCCTAAATGAATAGTGTTGGAGCGAGTAATACCAACGCTGTTTGTTATAAATGTGGAAAACCGGGCCACATTATTAGAAATTGCCCGAATCAGGGGAATACTAATGGGCAGGGCCATGAAAGAGTTTTCAATATTAAAGCGGCAGAAGCACAGGAAGACCCGGAGCTTGTTACGGGTACGTTTCTTATTGACGATAAATCTGCTTATGTTTTATTTGATTCGGGTGCGGATAGAAGCTATATGAGTAGAGAATTTTGTGCTAAATTAAGTTGCCCATTGACGCCTTTGGATAGTAAATTTTTACTCGAATTAGCAAACGGTAAATTAATTTCAGAAGATAATATATGTCGGGAGAGAAAATTAAACTAGGTGATGAAACGTTTAAGATTGATTTAATACCAGTCGAGTTAGGGAGTTTTGATGTAATAATTGGCATGGGCTGGTTGAAGAAGGTAAGAGCAGAGGTCGTTTATTACAAAAATGCGATTCGCATTATGCGTGAAAAAGGAAAACCTTTAATGGTGTACGGAGAAAAGAACAACGCGAAGTTAAATCTAATTAGTAGTTTAAAGGCACAAAAACTAATAAGAAAAGGTTGTTACGTCATTCTAGCACACATTGAGGAAGTTAAACCTGAAGAAAAGAACATCAGTGATGTTCCCGTCGCAAAAGAATTTTCTGATGTATTTCCAAAAGAATTACCGCGATTACCCCCACATCGATCCGTTGAATTTCAAATAGACCTTGTAACAAGGAGCTGCACCAATAGCTCGTGCTCCATACAGACTCGCACCCAGCGAAATGAAAGAATTACAAAGTCAGTTACAGGAACTTTTAGAGCGTGGTTTCATTCGACCAAATACATCACCATGGGGAGCTCCTGTTCTGTTTGTCAAGAAGAAAGATGGTATATTTAGGTTATGTATCGACTACCGAGAGTTGAACAAACTTACCATCAAGAACCGTTACCCATTACCGAGAATCGACAACTTATTTGATCAAATACAAGGCTCGTTGGTTTATTTGAAGATCGATTTACGTTCTGGATATCACCAAATGCGGGTGAAAGAGGATGACATTCCGAAGAATGCTTTTAGGACGCGTTACGGTCATTACGAGTTTATAGTTATGCCGTTTGGATTGACTAACGCACCAGCTGTGTTCATGGACCTCATGAACTGAGTGTGTGGGCCATATCTTGACAAGTTTGTCATTGTTTTCATCGATGACATACTTATTTACTCAAAGAATGATCAAGAGCACGAAGAACATTTGAGAAAAGTGCTAGAGTTGCTGAGAAAAGAAAAACTGTACGCTAAGTTTTCAAAGTGTGCATTTTGGTTGGAAGAAGTTCAATTCCTCGGTCATATAGTGAACAAAGAAGGTATTCAGGTGGATCCAGCAAAGATTGAAACCGTTAAAAAGTGGGAAACCCCGAAAACTCCGAAACACATACGCAAATTTTTAGGGCTAGCTGGTTATTACAGGAGATTCATCCAAGATTTTTCCAAAATAGCAAAACCCTTGACTGCATTAACGCATAAAGAGAGGAAATTTGAATGGAAGGATGAACAAGAAAAAGCATTTCAATTGTTGAAGAAAAAGTTAACTACGGCACCTATATTATCATTACCTAAAGGGAATGATGATTTTGTGATATATTGTGACGCCTCAAAGCAAGGTCTCGGTTGTGTATTAATGCAACGAACGAAAGTAATTACTTATGCATCTAGACAATTGAAGATTCAAGAGCAGAATTATACGACGCATGATTTGGAATTAGGCGCGGTTGTTTTTGCATTAAAGACTTAGAGGCACTACTTATATGGGGTCAAAAGTATTATATATACCGACCACAAAAGTCTTCAACACATATTTAATCAGAAACAACTGAACATGAGGCAGCGCAGATGGATTGAATTGTTGAATGATTACGACTTTGAGATTCGTTACCACCCAGGGAAGGCAAATGTGGTAGCTGACGCCTTGAGCAGAAAGGACAGAGAACCCATTCATGTAAAATCTATGAATATAATGATTCACACTAACCTTACTACTCAAATAAAGGAGGCGCAACAAGGAGTTTTAAAAGAGGGAAACTTAAAGGATGAAATACCCAAAGGATTGGAGAAGCATCTTAATATTCGAGAAGACAGAACCCGGTATAGGGCTGAAAGAATTTGGGTACCAAAATTTGGAGATATGAGAGAAATGGTACTTAGAGAAGCTCATAAAACCAGATACTCAATACATCCTGGAACGGGGAAGATGTACAAGGATCTCAAGAAACATTTTTAGTGGCCAGGTATGAAAGCCGATGTTGCTAAATACGTAGGGGAATGTTTGACGTATTCTAAGGTCAAAGCAGAGCATCAGAAACCATCAGGTCTACTTCAACAATCCAAAATCCCGGAATGGAAATGGGAAAACATTACCATGGATTTCATTACTAAATTTCCAAGGACTGCAAGTGGTTATGATACTATTTGGGTAATAGTTGATCATCTCACCAAGTCAGCACACTTCCTGCCAATAAGAGAAGATGACAAGATGGAGAAGTTAGCACGACTGTATTTGAAGGAAGTCGTCTCCAGACATGGAATACCAATCTCTATTATCTCTGATAGGGATGGCAGATTTATTTCAAGATTCTGGCAGACATTACAGCAAGCATTAGGAACTCGTCTAGACATGAGTACTGCCTATCATCCACAAACTGATGGGCAGAGCGAAAGGACGATACAAATGCTTGAAGACATGCTACGAGCATGTGTTATTGATTTCGGAAACAGTTGGGATCGACATCTACCATTAGCAGAATTTTCCTACAACAACAGCTACCATTCAAGCATTGAGATGGCGCCATTTGAAGCACTTTATGGTAGAAAGTGCAGGTCTTCGATTTATTGGAGTGAAGTGGGGGATAGACAGATTACGGGTCCGGAGATAATACAAGAAACTACCGAGAAGATCATCCAAATTCAACAACGGTTGAAAATCGCCCAAAGTGACAAAAGAGCTACGCCGACATTAAAAGAAAAGATATAGAATTTGAAATTGGAGAGATGGTCATGCTTAAGGTTGCACTTTGGAAAGGCGTTGTTCGATTTGGTAAATGAGGGAAATTAAATCCAAGGTATATAGGACCATTCAAGATTATTGATCGTGTCGGACCAGTAGCTTACCGACTTGAATTACCACAACAACTCGCGGCTGTACATAACACTTTCCACGTCTCAAATTTTAAGAAATGTTTTGCTAAAGAAGATCTGACTATTCCATTAGACGAAATCCAAATCAATGAAAAACTTCAATTCGTCGAAGAACCCGTCGAAATAATGGATCGTGAGGTTAAAAGAATTAAGCAAAACAAGATTCCAATTGTTAAAGTTCGATGGAATGCTCGTAGAGGACCCGAGTTCATCTGGGAATGAGAAGATCAGATGAAGAAGAAATACCCGCACTTATTTCCAGAAGATACGTCAACACCTCCAACTGCTTAAAATTTCGGGACGAAATTTATTTAACGGGTAGGTACTTTAGTGACCCGAAATTTTCCATGTTCATATATATTAAATGAAATTGTTATTTACATGATTAAGTGTTTCCAATATGTTAAGCAATCAAACTTGTTAAGACTTGATTAATTGAAATAGGTTTCTTATAGACAATTGACCACCCAAGTTGACCGGTGATTCACGAACGTTAAAACTTGTTAAAACTATATGATGACATATATATGATTATATATATATTTAACATAATATTATGATAAGTAAGTATCTTATTAGGTATTTTAACAATGGGTTATATACATAAAATTGAGTTTATTGAATTAAGAAACTCGAAACGATATGTATAACGATTATCGTTATAACAACGTCTTACTAAATACATATGAATCATATTAAGATATTGATACACTATGTTTAATCATGATAAATGATAAGTAAACATGTCATTAAGTATATTAACAATGAACTACATATGTAAAAACAAGACTACTAACTTAATGATTTCAAAACGAGACATATATGTAACGATTATCGTTGTAACAACATTTAACTGTATATATATCATAGTAAGATATATTAATATATCATAATATCATGATAATGTAATAATTTAACATCTCTTTTGATATAATAAATAATGGGTTAACAACATTTAACAAGATCGTTGACCTAAAGGTTTCAAAACAACATTTACATCTAACGACTAACGATGACTTAACGACTCAGTTAAAATGTTTATACATGTAGTGTTTTAATATGTATTCATACACTTTTGAAAGCCTTCAAGACACTTATCAAAATACTTCTACTTAACAAAAATACTTACAATTACATCCTCGTTCAGTTTCATCAACAATTCTACTCGTATGCACCCGTATTCGTACTCGTACAATACACAACTTTTAGATGTATGTACTATTGGTATATACACTCCAATGATTAGCTTTTAGCAGCCCATGTGAGTCACCTAACATATGTGGGAACCATCATTTGGCAACTAGCATGAAATATCTCATAAAATTACAAAAATATTAGTAATCATTCATGACTTATTTACATGTAAACAAAATTACACATCCTTTATATCTAATCCATATAACAATGACCAAAAACACCTACAAACACTTTCATTCTTCAATTTTATTCATCTAATTGATCTCTCTCAAGTTCTATCTTCAAGTTCTAAGTGTTCTTCATAAATTCTATAAGTTCTAGTTTCATAAAATCAAGAATACTTCCAAGTTTGCTAGCTTGCTTCCAATCTTGTAAATTGATCATCCAACCTCAAGAAATCTTTCTTATTTATAGTAAGATATCTTTCTAATACAAGGTAATACTCATATTCAAACTTTGATTCAATTTCTATAACTATAACAATCTTATTTCGAGTGGAAATCTTACTTGAACTTGTTTTCGTGTCATGATTCTGCTTCAAGAACTTTCAAGCCATCCAAGTATCCTTTGAAGCTAGATCTATTTTTTTCATTTTCAGTAGTTTTATCCACAAAACTTGAGGTAGTAATGATGTTTATAACATCATTTGATTCATATATATATAAAACTAACTTATTCGAAGGTTTAAACTTGAAATCACTAGAACATAGTTTAGTTAATTCTAAACTTGTTCGCAAACCAAAATTAAACCTTCTAACTTGACTTTTAAAATCAACTAAACACATGTTCTATATCTATATGATATGCTATCTTAATGATTTAAAACCTGGAAACACGAAAAACACCGTAAAACCGGACATACGCCGTCGTAGTAACACCGCGGGCTGTTTTGGGTTTGATAATTAAAAACTATGATAAACTTTGATTTAAAAGTTGTTCTTCTGGGAAAATGTTTTTTCTTATGAACATGAAACTATATCCAAAAATCATGGTTAAACTCAAAGTGGAAGTATGTTTTTCAAAATGGTCATCAAGACGTCGTTCTTTCGACTGAAATGACTTGTAACTTATATTTATGACTATAAACCTATAATTTTTCTGCTTAGATTCATAAAATAGAGTTCAATATGAAACCATAGCAATTTGATTCACTCAAAACTGATTTAAAACGAAGAAGTTATGGGTAAAACAAGATTGGATATTTTTTGATTGTTGTAGCTACGGGAAATATTGTAACAATTCTATACAAATCATATCCTAGCTAACTTATATTGTATTATACATGTATTCTAATATATTATGTAATCTTGGGATACCATAGACACATATGCAAATATTTTGACATATCATATCGACCCATCTATATATATTATTTGGAACAACCATAGACACTCTATATGCAGTAATGTTGGAGTTAGCTATACAGGGTTGAGGTTGATTCCAAAAATATATATACTTTGAGTTGTGATCTAGCCTGAGACGTGTATGCACTGGGTCATTGATTGATTCAAGATAATATATATCAATTTATTTCTGTACATTTAACTATGGACAACTAGTTGTAGGTTATTAACGAGGACAGCTGACTTAATAAACTTAAAACATCAAAATGTATTAAAAGTGTTGTAAATATATTTTGAACATACTTTGATATATATGTACATATTTGTTATAGGTTCGTAAATCGACCAGTGGCCAAGTCTTACTTCCCGACGAAGTAAAAATCTGTGAAAGTGAGGTATAGTCCCACTTTTAAAATCTAATATTTTGGGATGAGAATACATGCAGTTTTATAAATGTTTTACGAAATAGACACAAGTAAATGAAACTACATTATATGGGTGAATAATCGAAGCCGAATATGCCCCTTTTGCTTGGTAACCTAAGAATTAGTAAACCGATCTACTAATTGACGCGAATCCTAAAGATAGATCTATTGGGCCTAACGAACCCATCCAAAGTACCGGATGCATTAGTACTTCGAATTCGTTTTTATCATGTCCGAAAGATTTCTCGGAATGATAGGGGATATTCTTATATGCATCTTGTTAATATCGGTTACCAGGTGTTCACCATATGAATGAATTTTATCTCTATGTATGGGATGTATATTGAAATATGAAATCTTGTGGTCTATTATTATGATTTGATAATATATAGGTTAAACCTATAATTCACCCACATTTTTGTTGACGTTTTAAGCATGTTTATTCTCAGGTGATTATTAAGAGCTTCCGCTGTTGCATACTAAATTAAGGACAAGATTTGGAGTCCATGCTTGTATGATATTATGTAAAAACTGCATTCAAGAAACTTATTTTTGATGTAATATATTCTTATTGTAAACCATTATGTAATGGTCGTGTGTAAACGGTATATTTTAGATTATCATTATTTGATAATCTACGTAATGCTTTTTAAACTTTTATAGATAAAATAAAGGTTGTGGTTGTTTTAAAAATGAATGCAGTCTTTGAAAAACGTCTCATATAGAGGTCAAAACCTCGCGACGAAATCAATTAATATGGAACGTTTATAATCAATATGAACGGGGCATTTCAACGGCTTCCTAGTACTAGCATGGAGACTAATCGTATACTAGAATCCCGTCAATGGCGAATTATCATCACGGATTTCCACAATTCGCCACACTACTCACAGAATATTTACCAACGCCGGGTGAACCTTCCTACCCAGACCGTCCGTTAAGGATGGCCTCGACATTTTAATGCAACCTACGGGTCACATCACTAGGGTACACACTCTCGCAAACAAACAACATCCGCGTGTCTCTACGGGAGACAGTTAGAACCGACACTCTCCGCCTCACAATCGTCCATAAAGTGGAATAATCCACTAACAATTCCTATGACCACGTTTCTCGACAGGGAAAATATAGTATTCACCGTGATATCAAACTCATTCCCATTCAATTATAATATCCAAGTTTCACAAGAACCCAGATTTTTCACTACGAGAGCACCCGAAACAACAGTTACATTCTCTCACTCCGAGATCTCAAACTTCACATTTGGTCTCATGCTGCACTCTGGTACTACACGACCACCTTACACAAGAAGACTTACACTTCCTTCGCTCCCATCATCATAATCTTCACACATAACATTCTGGAAATGTAACTCACCATCGTAAAGTACGATCTCGAGTCAACATTAGCAACCCGTCGCTCTTCCTCATTATGAACTCCGAAAACCTATTGAGGCTTAGCACGGTACACCCTGTCACTTCACTATACATAACACCACCGGAGCTTCCTCGAACGGTAGTAAAAACTGCCCCACTTAGGATTCAGCTCCACCTTCTCACCGCCAAGATGATAACATTCCGTGAAATTGTCATTCCATGACACACATGACCATTCTCACCGTTGGTCATAAACATCAAATCACCGCAGATTCACCTTAGGCTCTCAGAGCCGACATGCACAATCACTTGAGACGTCGTACACACGACGACATCGCAGCTTCATACCACAATCACAATTTACAGTTCTTCATCGTTCGCAAAGCGAACTACACCAAAGTCTTACATACGCCTCTATGACTAGGCATATGCCACACCGCTCAATCAGTCGTGCATCACAGTCGAGATCACCCGACCTCCTACGCAACGAACCTTTATCAACAGTTTCTCACTCTCATAGAGAAGAGTGACCAAATCCGGCAAAATAATTGCATCGAACGCAATATCAACGCTTCATCATAACCTTCGACCTAATCGACCATTAAGTCCATTACCGGCTCACCGGTCATCCTTACCCGTCTAACACTTAAGAGCAACAATATTCGCTTATTCGCCACTTCATAAGAAGTATTAACTGCAATGCTCTTAAACTTCGACTTTCACAACCGTCGAATTACTATCACCCGTCGATCACTATTTAAAATCTTCGACGCTTCCAAGGGTATCTCACGGGCACCCTAAGCACAAAGGGATCACACCACTACCGGAGTTGAACATTACACTAGCAGGTATAAAGAGGCACCTGACGCAGTGTCATGCAGACTCCCACCACAATCAATCGAATTTTAGAAAATTGATCTTTAGGTTCCATACACCCAGTGTCACCCATCTCTCTATAATAATGACCCGAAGTCATACCTACCCGACAAACCTTACGGTTTATTGTCTTATCAAAAAAAAAAATTTCCTAGCGATCACAAGCTACCCGCAATTCCCACAAGGCCAAACAATATAGCCTAACGAGACCCTTCATCTAACACTAAAGAGATTCTTGAAAACACCAAGTCTTACACCCTTCTGCACATCGACACATCCACCACTACCAGGGATATTCCGTTAGGAATGTTACCCTATAATCCACAACACACTAACATAATCATCGTTATACGGGTCCCACTCCCATGAGTTTAATGACCCGAAGACTCCTCGATTCGCCAATTCCAAGGCGACTCACAACTAGAATCCTAACACGATTCCCTAACCACACACTCTACCGAGTGTAACTCAAAACTACAATCGTTAAACTTGTCGCATTCCATTACGGAATTCAAGTCCTCGTCGCACACACGCAAGCGTAAATCGGGCATCCTAGTTACGATGGGTAACTAAAATCAATAACAATCTCAAAAGTGCACCCACTACTTGGGGTGACTAAGCGCGCACCAAAATCGTGAGTTGGCTCGCTCACTTAACTAACCGAATCCATCATACAATTTCCGACTCACAAAGAACCTGATGTGACAGCAAGCACATCACTCGAGACTACTATATCCTAGGAACCAATAAAAGATTCCTAATTCATCCCGTTCTACCCCAACCATGCCACGTTTCCTCCGTTCGGTACTTGTCATGTCATGCTTAGTGTCAAGATACACTTTCGTAATAATGGTGATCGGTCATTATTACAAATGCGTACCTTACCATTTCCACATGGTCACGCAAAGTACTTTACCCGGATTGACGCAACATTCACACAAAATAACACGCGATAACTCCTAGTACCCGAATGACCAAAGTCCTAACCGTGAACTTGATCACTCAACACCGCCAAACATACGAATCTCTCCAATAGATTCATCCCTAGGATACTGCACAAAAGATACCTGTATATATATACACCTATATACAATATAATAGTAAATGTACACAAGTACACCGCACCCACAAGTCAACCTACATCCTAGGTGACTATCACTAAAACAATGTCCAAGTTCGCCTACTTACATTAGGCACTAGCTATCTAAGGCACTAATTTACACACAAAATAAGGCCCCACATAATCATACTTTGGACAAAAACAAGTCCTAGTTAGTCACCTACTCTAAGGTACTAACAAATCTCAATCCGACCTGTATTCCTACAAGTCCCGCAAATAACGCACAACCGCCAATAAGTCTAAGAGTAGGCACCTATTCCAAGGTCACCTAATTCCTTTAGACTATGCTCTAATACCACTTGTAACGACCCGACTTCGTTTTACCAAAAACACGACTTAAATTTTTTTTTTACAGACCATCTGGATGGCGTCCAGACCTCTGGACGGCGTCCAGTAACAAAGGACAGGACGGCGTCCAACAATCAGGATGGCGTCCAGTAACACTAAAATGTTCTGTAACTGAACTCACCCAAACCACATTATACTGGACGGCGTCCAGCCCATCTGGACGGCGTCCATCAGACCTGATCAGCTCCAATCCATTTCAAAACACACTTAACACTTTAAATCAACAACCAAACGCTTTGTAACAACCCAATCAAGTTTTACATCAACAAAACGTTAAATAAAAGTGTTTACACCACATATACGGGTTAAGAATCAATAACCCAACCCAATACCAAGAGCATAATCCCGGGGACTACCAAATCCCCAATCCGCGTCCAATCATCCAAATGCTACCCCATCGAGCCCAAGCGCTCTTACGCATCTAGCCTAACAACTAGTTAGCTTCATAACCACAATAACTGTAAAAAGGTAAACAACGAGAGGGGTAAGCATAAAGCTTAGTGAATGCAATAATTATACATATACATATATAACCTACTTACTTGCAATCACTTACACAATTACAGCATACACGCTAGCAATTTAAATAGCATACCATCGCAAAGTATAACGCTAAATCTCCACTACCGCAAGCAAGCACAACAATAGCATATAATCCGAACAACATAATATGCTACACTGCAACACAATAACCATGGTTAACCAATCGTACAAGGGAATGGTGCCCGCGAAAGACCATCGGAGTTCACAACATCCATTAGTGTACTTAACACCTCGTATCACTAACCCCCGGGTGGCATCTTAACACCTCGATACTTCACCCCGAGTGGCATCTTAACACCTCGATGCTTCACTCATCAAACATTCCGGAGTGGTGTCTTAACACATCGACACTTCACTCCCGGGTGGCATCTTAACACCTCGATACTTCACCCTGGGTGGCATCTTAACAGCTCGATGCTTCACCCCGAGTGGCATCTTAACACCTCGATGCTTCACTCGTCAAACATTCCGGAGTGGTGTCTTAACACCTCGACACTTCACTCGTCACGTGAAATGTGGCGTCTTAACACTTCGGCACTTCACATCTCTCGCTATGCAAATAAATACATCATATACATACACGTATAATTATTCCTTTCACCTTGGAATGCCCGCACAAGTCATGTACAACATGATCTTCGTCCTCAAATCCGAGCAAGTAACCACCTATATCACACGTAGGTACAATATACACAGAAATAGCCATTCTCTAAAAGAGAACTCGACACAAACATCCCTTAGCCGAGGGATCACACCTTGCTCGTCAAAACCCGCCCATTTAACACCTAATGGACACAAACCAATTACCACTTCGGGTGGTAATTCAAATCAACACAACAAAGTATAATTTAACCCAAAATCATACTTTACCCCAATTAGACCAAACCTAGGTCTTAACACTATATTACTACTTAGGTAGTAATCATTTCAAACGCCAATTGCACCAAAACCCCAACACGTGCAATATTGGCCCATTTTGCTTTTGACCACGTTTGACTTATGTTAAAAATATCATTTTAATCCAAAATTACTTCTCGAGAGAGATTACATCCAAAAACATCATTTAACGCTTAACAAAAGCATTTAACATTCATTTAATCCAAATTAGTGTCATCCTCAATTTTGACCTAATTCAAATTACTCATTTTGACCAAAGTCATAAAGCGCCCCATAATCACTAACGACTAGTGGTTATATTTCTAAAACATCAATTAACACCTAAATCAAATATTTACATACTTGATTCACCAAAACTCGACTCAAAACTTAATTTGACACCGAATCAAGCTTACTTGACCCAAAATACCCATTTGACCCATTTTGACCTAAATTAGGGTTTACACCCAAAAATCAAGTCAACACAAGTGTTCTAAGGTTTAACCAACACATGCAAGGTTCAAACTAACAATTTCATCAATTGAAACCCTAAGTCACCCATTTAGGCTTACTTACATGAATCTTACCCAAAACCCCCAAATTTCACAATAAATGGGTTTATAACTCTATCTAACACAAACTCTAACTCAAACAAGAAATCAAACACTACAATTCGGATTAGGGTTTACCTCAAACACCAAAAGGAGCTCTAGTAGCTAGAATCACCAACAAGCACCAAGAACCACTCTAATTTAGGCAAAAATCACCACCTTCATCACTAATCCAAGCTTCCTCTCTCTAGAAACTCCTCTCTCTCTCTCTCTAGGGTTTGGTTGGGAGTGTTTGTGGGTGAAAATGAGGATAAGGGTGAGTTTAGATAAGTTTTGATGGCCCAAACGACCTCCAAGTGAAAAGACTCAAATGCCCTCTATTTAAAACTTTAAAATTTTACAGCTGGCCCGTCAGGCATTTTTGACGTAATTGCGTGACCTTGGCCAGTGCGTTTAGCTCGCATTCGGTCTTCCATATTTAAAGATTCCAGATTTTTCATGATTGAATTTGTTGAATCTAAATCACTAAGGGATTCTGATTTAATGGTTTCTTCCTCGACAATCTCTGGATGAGTGATTTATGGTTCAGGCGGAATGATTAGTGGTTCAGGATCTCTGAATTGTCCCTGAATATCCTCTGGATTCTCAATTGTGAGGTCGGGTTCAAAAAATGGATTATCGGAAATTTGAATTTGAGTACTTGGTCGACTAGATGACGATTCTAAAGAAAAATCAACGGGGACAATATTGGCTAGATGTCTTGATCGAGTTACAGGTGGTGAACGTATAAAAGGTGGTGAACGTTTTGCTCGGTGCATTCACAAAATATCCTGTTAGTTATAAAAATTAAAATTATACAAGTTATCAAATTAATAGAATTTTCTGATTTTGCCCACGTTTCGAATAGCCAATAGATGCAGCAGGTAGCCAGGACCCTTTAAATCGGAAACCCACAACTTGCCACTAACAAATCCAACTATTACTACGAACCAGAAAATTTTGGATGTCTATCAATTTAACCGCTTAAAATAATTTTCCGTTGAAGTTTAAAGAAATTTTAGAGAAGAAATAGAAAATTCTATGTCCTAAAAAAACTAGAGCGTCGAGAAATAAGAAAGTAAAAGAGCGCATCGAAAAACGTCGAAAAATAAAAGGTCGAAAAATAAGCATCGAAAAATAATAAAATGCAGCGTCGAAACTCAAAAGTCTAAAAACTAAAAATTAAAACTTACGTCTAAAGGTATTAAAGCTTAAAAGGAATTCTATATCCAAAATGGCAATAACTTAAAAACTACTAAAATCTTAAAACGGCGTCGCACAATTCTAAAGCATCTAAATCTTAGTCTAAAGAAAAAGCACTTAAGGGATTTTACGGCAAAGTCTAAAAATCTAGAAATATAAAATAACTACGGCAAAATACTAAGTTACGAACTAATTACGAACGAAAAATTATAAAATTGCGCTTTAATGATTAAAAATATACAAAATATAAAAATAGGCTTAAAGTTATAAAAATACAATTTTTTATAAAAATATTATTATTTTATATTATTATTTTATAAAAGTATTAATTTATATATTTAATAATTAATAAAACTAATTATAATATAAATTACAAATTGAAACTAAAAACTAAACTAATTAATATTATAATTAAACCCTAATTAATATTAATAATTTAATTAAAACCCTACGCGTAATTAATGCTGGGATCAGACCTGTCAGCAACCCTCATGCGGTCGCATGAGTTTTATGCATACGGGCCATGCGATCACATGACTTCTGGATCCAGCTCTGATCCTGGGCTGCTACAGTACGGCCCGTTTATAGTTTTATATTTTTTTTTCAGATTTTTATTATATAAACTATAAAGTATGCATACAAAATAAATAAAAACTTATATTTTAAAAAAAATACTGATTAGTTTTAATTTTTAACAAAAGAAAAACAAAAATATAAACTTTTTAATTTAAATAGAAATATATTTTTCTTTTATATTTTTGTATTTTAAAACTTATATAAAATTATATTTTTACAAAAATAGCTTAAAAACTAATATATTTTTTTAATAGCGTTTCGCTTTCGGCGTTGATGAATTCCCCGGCAGCGGCGCCAAAAATACTTGATCTTAAAGCGAAGGTGTACGAAATAGTTATATATTTATTATGAAAAACTAGTAAATACGATACAATTTTACACAAGTTATTTATTTATAGAGTGGATATACCTAAACCTTGCTACAACACTTATAGGTAGTGTACCTAATCGTACAGTAGTGTAGTTTTTAGTAAATCCGGTTCGTTCCGCAGGGATCTAGCCAAGTTTAACGCAATATTTTTAAAACTGCATTTGTATATAAGTATAAATATATATATAAGTAGTAGTATTATTATAAAAGGGGGTTTTTACCGTTTAATGACCGGTTTGTCGATTTTATGTCTTAAGTCGCAGTTAAAACCTAATATAAAATATTAAAAATAAATATAACTTAATTTAAAGCGTAAAGTAAATGACAATAAATAAAAATGCAATAATTTAAAGTACGATAATTAAAAGTGCGATAAATAAAATGACAGTAAATAAAAGTGCGATGAGATATAAAATAAAGGAATTATGCTTATTTAAACTTCCGTAATCATGATGTTCGACGTGTTGATTTTAATTTATTACCATGGGTTAATTGTCCTTTGTCCTGGATTATTCGATATGTCCATCTGGTTTTTGTCCATAACAGTCCATCAGTCATAAATATAAAGTGCGAGTGTCCTCGTCAAATTATCCTTATATCTGAAGTCAAATATTCCAACTAATTGGGGACTTAAACTGTAATAAGGTTTTAATACTTTATTATCAATTACACCAAGTGTCCTTGCATGTAATCCACTCTTGTTTTAATGAGTCCATTGACTATTAATCCATTCCCGTGTCCGGTTAAATGAACGATTATTAGTACTTATAAATATCCCGTCCATCGTGTCCGATCGATTGTATGTGGTTATTTATAGGTACGTCCAATTATAAATCTTTATATTAAATTAATGAACTAGCATTCAATTAAACAAATATAAAGCCCATTAATAGCCCATAGTCCAATTTCCACAAGTGTCGGTCTTTTGTCCAAACCCCAATTATGGTACAAAGCCCAATTACCCCGTCTTTAATATTTTAGCCAAACATCACGATTACTTCGATTTAAATAAGCATAATAATAACTTAGTTACGAGACATTAATTTAAAAAGGTTGAACATAACTTACAATGATTAATAATAGCATAGCGTTACACGGACAGAATTTTGACTTACACACTTACAACATTCGCTAACATACCCTTATTATTATTATTAATCTTAAATTAAAATTAAAATTAAAATTAAAATTATAAATTTTATATATATATATATATATATATATATATATATATATATATATATATATATATATATATATATATATATATATATCTGTGAGAGAGAGAGATTGAAAAAGTGTAAGAAATTCTGCCAAAACATGCGAAATTTATAGGACCTGACCCAACTTTTGGGGCCATGCGATCGCATGGGTTTTGTTCTTCCAGGCCATGTGATCGCATGGCCAGCTGGATCCAGCCCAAATTCTTTTGTTCACTAGTTTGCCGACGTTTTTAATATATAATATAATATATATAATTTTAAGAATTAATTATATATTATATTATATTCATGTGCATAGTTGACTTGTAATTTTTAGTCCGTTGTGTCGCGCGTTGAGAGTTAACTCTGGTCCCGGTTCCGTATTACTATTTAATATCTTGTACTTTGCGTTTCGCGGCTCGTACTCTTGTAATTTCTAGACGTTTCTCATCAATAATTTGAACCACTTTGATTGTACTTTGTACTTTTTAGCTTTTTGGTAGTTTGCGTCTTCAAATCGTCGAATCTGTCTTTTGTCTTCACCTTTTATTATTTAAACGAATATTACTTGTAAATAGAACAATTGCAACTAAAAGCTTGTCTTTCTTGAGGGATAATGCTATGAAATATATGTTCATTTTTATCATTATCAAATATTCCCACAATTGAGTGTTGCTTGTCCTCAAGCAATATAGTCTTGAAATAAAAATACTAGAATCACTTCTTTATTCTTCACACTTTGTACATCAGTGATTTCTATACGGCGGTATGAACAATGGTAGTAACGATGTGGTTTTCAGTCCCATATGACTACGAAAATTTAGATCCATAAGGAAATTGGATCTTTATGAAAACATTTGATCTTTTTGAAAATTCAATCTAGCTTTTACCCTAGATAAGTTTTCCGGAATAACCCTTCACCGGTGTTTGCAAATTGTTTTTGTGGGTTTTGTGGGTTTCAGATTTGAAAATTTTAGCTCAAAACTTGCGGTTTTGTGTCACCCACTTGCTAACCTTGTATTGGGAAAGCAACACGTCCAGTTTACTTGCTCCGTATATTACCTTTCGGTAAACTACCGTCCAGTTGTAAAGGAAAGCGTTGAACTAGCAACAGTTAAGTCAATGTCCCGTGACATGCTTTTGATTATGGTCTATATCGTGTCGGATGCAATTACTATAACTTGTAGGAGCAATAGTAAAGATCACCCTATAGTTTTTCGGTCTTGCACAAGGTCCTGTCTTCGACCATGCTATACAACCACCGTTCTTACGGTTGACACCCGACTTGGTTCAGGTGACCTAATGAATTCCAGGTGAATTCTTAGGATTTTACGTTCAGTGGTAATGAACGCATTAAAAATGGGTTTTCAGAGAACAAATCGGTTTGTAATTTGATCAAAATATTTTCTTGTTCAAGCTCGAGTTTAGATATCATCGAATTCTATGAGTTTGTAATTATCAATCTTTAAAAGTCAATCTCAAGGATTGAGTAATATCAGTCTTAAAAGCTGATTTTTGATCTTTAAGGAGATTATCCTTTCTGGGGATCTGATTCATTAGTCTTATAAGCTAATTTGCATGGTGCCCCCCATTGTACGAGACAGATCCTCTCATGGTTAGGATAAGTCTGACCACTTGGCGACCCTGTTTGATGCTGAGGTCCGTGGATTTCCAGCTGATTTTCGAGAAAACTTTTCAAGGTTTTTCGTAGACTCTACAACTGGTCTGGACGACAACTTCCTGACCTAAATCAAGAAGCGTGTGTCTTTTTCGGAAGACTTTACTTCCTTTTAATGATGGAATTGATTCATCGTGTAAATCCATCTTTCTTTCAAATATATTACAATTTACCGGGTAAAATAGTTAATTTTGTCCAAAACAAAAGTATCTTCAATTATTTGTACAAAAATATGTGACATATGTTCTAAATAACTTGGTAAATTTTTCCCACACTTGGCTTTTATTTTCCTTTCTTTGCCTTTTTATTTTCCTCTATTCCATTTTAAATGAATTCTAACATTTTGGGTTGTTTCTCAATTTATGTCCTTTATGAGGTAAGAATAATTTCGGTGTTAACACCTAGTTTTATCGTTTATAAATATGTATAAATATAATTTTGAGTTCATTTAATTGAAAATTTTGAAAAATTTTACTAGAATTGGGTAGTCCGTATATAATAAGACTAGGGTTGTTCTTTATTATCAGAAAGCACTAGATTCTAATACAACTACTGCGTTACTAGTATTTTTAATGGTAACCAAGTGTTTAATTTTAAAATTTTAAAAATCTGAAAGAATTTAACACCTTCCCACACTTAAGATCTTGCAATGCCCTCATTTGCAAGAAATCAGTACAATTTAAATTATTGAGGGTGATTAGCGTAGAAAAATGATTAATATTTACCAAAGTTTCCAAAAATATTGGCGTTTGTTTGTTGAATGATAAATGGTGCATATCATTTGTTCATTCCGTCTTGTTGTTACACCACATTTGTTTTTCGTTTTGTCGTCAAAATTAGTAGCTTTTGCTGAACTTAATGCCAGTCTTTGAAAGTTCGTTGTTTTACCCTGTTGTATACAATTGACAATATACATACATACAAATAATAACATGCATGGTAATTTGAAATGGGACTTAACATCCCACTTTCAAATCAAATATGAAATATTAGTACAACATAATAAAAATGTTAAAACTTACATAAAAGTATTACAATATTATATGTTTAAACATAAATAAATAAAAATAATAAAAAGATAAAAATCATAGAAATCACCAACGGGAACTGTATCAATATGGATAGGGGTTCCAGTTCATGTCGTCAGTCGGGTTCCACGGTTGGTTATAGGTGTTCTGATAGGTCTGGTTAGGGTCGTAGAGAGTAAATGGTGGTCGCATATCAGGCTGGTGTGGAGGATAGTAAGCAGGTCAGGTCGGTACGTAGTTATTTGGTACCTGAGGTGATAGCTGGCTCATGATCTGATGCTGATGATAGTGCCATCTATCATGCTGTCATTGCCTGGAATGCTCATAGACATTGTCGGCGTGCCACTGCTCGAACTGACTATATCTAGCCTTGTTTGACATTTCTACCTCATCTATACGCTGATAAACATCAGTAACAGCCTCCCTAATGACATCCCTAATGTCATCCGGTTCCTCCATTTCCTCATCTGAACCTCTCTCTACCTGTGGATGACGACCATCATATGGTACTGCCTGATTGCGTCTGCTCTTTAATACCTTTGCACCCTGATAGACCTTCAATCCTAAAGTCTCAACCTGTTCCCTACACACCATCAGTGGACCCCCTTGATCCCTATCTACACCCAGATACTATCCAATGTAGGGGTGTTCATCGGTTCAGTTTTCGGTTTATTCGGTTCGGTTTTTTCGGTTTTGAAATTCTAAAAATTAAAACCAAAAACCAAACCGAAACCAAATTCAAATATCAAAACCAAAACCAAAACCGAACCGAAAACCAAATTTGAATTCGGTTCGGTTTCGGTTAAAACCAAATTAACTCCCACGTCGATTTTTTTTTACTTTTTTCTCGCGATATAAATTAACATTATATTATTAACTTTCTAATTATCGTACTAAACTAATATATATATATATATATATATATATATATATATATATATATATATATATATATATATATATATATATATATATATATATATATATATATATATATATATATATATATATATATATATATATATATATATATATATATAATCGAACATATATACAAATTTTAGAAAATAAAATAAGCTTATATAATATCATTATACAATTCATTTTATATCAACAAATAAACAAAATAAATACCAATAACAAAACTAAAACTTTCTCTGTTTTAGTCATAGTGTATACTTTCAAATAATAAAATGTTGTAAAGCAGTGTATATAAATTTGATTGATTCAATGTGCGCACACACATAAATTGAACTAAATAGCAAATGGACTTGAAATGATTACAGATTCAAAAATGTGGAGTTAAAAGGAAAATTATGAAATTAAAGATTAAAATAGGATTTCAATCCAAGTAAACCGAATTTGACTTGCAGAGTTAAAATATCTATTCAAAATCTTTTCTCGTACATTTATACAATAATATAAATAACTTAAAATATTTATTTAATATTGCATAAATTGAATTCGGTTTTATATTCGATTTTCAGTTAACCAAATTTAAAATTTTCAAAACCGAAAACCAAACCGAAAAACCAAATTAAAATTCGGTATCGGTTTTTCTCAATCCGAAAACCATTTTTCAAATTCGGTTTGGTTTTTTTCGATTTGGTTTCGATTCGATATTCGGTTTAAATGGTTTCAAACCAAATGGTGCACGCCCCTACTCCAATGAGAGTAACAAAAATACCTCCTCCTATTATTCCCCCATCCTGTATTCCTGTCACCATTTTAGACAGATAAAAACCAACACAGTAGGGAATATTAACAAAGCTTCTAGTGTTTCGAATACACTTAAGGTAAAATAAATCGTGTAAGGTCATCTTCTCCTTGTTTTTACCTCTTTGTGTAATCGAATTAGCTAAAAATCTATGTATAACACGAAGCTCTGCTTTGTTAATATCTAAATAGGAGTGTCTTCCTCCTAGCGTAAAAACATTATAATTTGACATACGCCTCCAGACGGCGTCCGCGTCAAAATTCCTATCTACCCTTTCACCATGATAAATCAAATTTGTACAATCAGGTAGTAGTAATTCACCAGGAGTGTAAATCTGTAAAGCCCTGGCCATGTCCAGCATGGACATCCTATACATCCCACGGCCAAGTAAAAATCTAAGAAAATTCCTATCATCTAACCTAACTACATCCGCATCAAGTGATATAGTACTCATAAGCTCAACACACCACTCTTTATATACAGGCCTACGAATGGTGAATAAACGTTCCCAATCGAGAAAAGAAGAGCTGCCATACCTTTGGATCAGATGCTGTCTAACTGAGTTAACTAGTTGGACCCTTTCCAAAGGCTCCCAATCGATTACCCTCGGTACTTCTACATTTTTCGTTACCAGTTTAAATTTATTACTTTGGTACGTCGGGTAATCTCTCCAACTTCGATCAAATCTCAAATCGGGATGCAACTGTTCTTCATGAATCTGTAATGACCCGACTTCGTTTTACCAAAAACACGACTTAAATTTTATTTTTTTTACAGACCATCTGGATGGCGTCCAGACCTCTGGACGGCGTCCAGTAACAAAGGACAGGACGGCGTCCAACAATCAGGACGGCGTCCAGTAACACTAAAATGTTCTGTAACTGAACTCACCCAACCCACGTTATACTGGACGGCGTCCAGCCCATCTGGACGGCATCCAACAGACCTGATCAGCTCCAATCCATTTCAAAACACACTTAACACTTTAAATCAACAACCAAATGCTTCGTAACAACCCAATCAAGTTTTACATCAACAAAATGTTAAATAAAAGTGTTTACACCACATATACGGGTTAAGAATCAATAACTCAACCCAATACCAAGAGCATAATCCCGGGGACTACCAAATCCCCAATCCGCGTCCAATCATCCAAATGCTACCCCATCGAGCCCAAGCGCTCTTACGCATCTAGCCTAACAACTAGTTAGCTTCATAACCACAATACCTGTAAAAAGGTAAACAATGAGAGGGGTAAACATAAAGCTTAGTGAATGCAATAATTATACATATACATATATAACCTACTTACTTGCAATCACTTACACAATTACTGCATACACGCTAGCAATTTAAATAGCATACCATCGCAAAGTATAACGCTAAATCTCCACTACCGCAAGCTAGCACAAAAATAGCATATAATCCGAACAACATAATATGCTACACTACAACACAATAACCATGGTTAACCAATCGTACAAGGGAATGGTGCCCGCGAAAGACCATCGGAGTTCACAACATCCATTAGTGTACTTAACACCTTGTATCACTAACCCCCGGGTGGCATCTTAACACCTCGATACTTCACCCCGAGTGGCATCTTAACACCTCGATGCTTCACTCATCAAACATTCCGGAGTGGTGTCTTAACACCTCGACACTTCACTCCCGGGTGGCATCTTAACACCTCGATACTTCACCCCGGGTGGCATCTTAACACCTCGATGCTTCACCCCGAGTGGCATCCTAACACCTCGATGCTTCACTCGTCAAACATTCCAGAGTGGTGTCTTAACACCTCGACACTTCACTCATCACGTGAAATGTGGCGTCTTAACACTTCCACACTTCACATCTCTCGCTACACAAATAAATACATCATATACATACATGTATAATTATTCCACTCACCTTGGAATGCCCGCACAAGTCATGTACAACATGATCTTCGTCCTCAAATCCGAGCAAGTAACCACCTATATCACACGTAGGTACAATATACACATAAATAGGCATTCTCTAAAATAGAACTCGACACAAACATCCCTTAGCCGAGGGATCACACCTTGCTCGTCAAAACCCGCCCATTTAACACCTAATGGACACAAACCAATTACCACTTCGGGTGGTAATTCAAATCAACACAACAAAGTACAATTTAACCTAAATCATACTTTACCCCAATTAGACCAAACCTAGGTCTTAACACTATATTACTACTTAGGTAGTAATCATTTCAAACGCCAATTGCACCAAAACCCCAACACGTGCAATATTGACCCATATTGCTTTTGACCACGTTTAACTTATGTTAAATATATCATTTTAACCCAAAATCACTTCTCGCATGTAATTACATCCAAAAACATCATTTAACACTTAACAAAAGCATTTAACATTCATTTAATCCAAATTAGTGTCATCCTCAATTTTGACCTAATTCAAATTACTCATTTTGACCAAAGTCATAAAGCGCCCCATAATCACTAACGACTAGTGGTTATATTTCTAAAACATCAATTAACACCTAAATCAAGTATTTACATACTTGATTCACCAAAACTCGACTCAAAACTTAATTTGACACCAAATCAAGCTTACTTGACCCAAAATATCCATTTGACCCATTTTGACCTAAATTAGGGTTTACACCCAAAAATCAAGTCAACACAAGTGTTCTAAGGTTTAACCAACACATGCAAGGTCCAAACTAACAATTTCATCAATTGAAACCCTAAGTCACCCATTTAGGCTTACTTACATGAATCTTACCCAAAACCCCCAAATTTCACAATAAATGGGTTTATAACTCTAACTAACACAAACCCTAACTCAAACAAGAAATCAAACACTACAATTCGGATTAGGGTATACCTCAAGCACCAAAAGGAGCTCTAGTAGCTAGAATCACCAACAAGCACCAAAAACCACTCCAATTTGGGCAAAAATCACCACATTCATCACTAATCCAAGCTTCCTCTCTCTAGAAACTCCTCTCTCTCTCTAGGATTTGGTTGGGAGTGTTTGTGGGTGAAAATGAGGATAAGGGTGAGTTTAGATCAGTTTTGATGGCCCAAATGACCCCCAAGTGAAAAGACTCAAATTCCCTCTATTTAAAACTTTAAAATTTTACAGCTGGCCCACCAGGCCATTTGGACGGCGTCCAAAATGGCTGGACGGCGTCCAAACCAACTGAGACTGAAACTGAATCTTGTTTTGGGCGTAACTTTCAAACCGTAGCTCCATTTTTTATGAATCAAATATCGTTGGAAACGTAATGAGATTTACTATCCAATGGTAAGGTTTTAGAACATCAAATCCAACTTTATTTGGGATCCAAATATACGCTTACATGCCTCGTATTTCGAATGTCGTTCGAAATAACACGTAACTGAAAACGGGTGTTACAACTCTCCCCCACTTACATTGGATCACTTCCTCGTAATCCGCACCTACGCTAGAAGTCAAGAACTTCTCACTCGAACATTTCCGCTTCCTACGCGGAGTCACATATGTAGTAATCACGCATCCGAAATCTCGCTTCGTACACTAACGCATCATATCACAACAACCGTACTTTACAATTCCATTCGACCAAATTTCCACCACTCACTCGGAAGTACACCGTGAAAACTTCATAATATTCTTCCAATGGCCTTATCATTCCGTCATTTTCAACGATATCGGGTAATCAACCCACGAGACAAAACAACCGCAACCGCTTGCTCCTACGCCGAGTATCCAAACTCGTACCATACACTTCACAATCGTCCTAAAAGAAGAACAATTCACCGACAACCATCGTCGTCACGCCTCCCGATCCTACGAAACACAATCAAGCCCGACATCCATAACATCTTCGGTAATTTCTAAGATCTCATCACACGCTAATAATCACTAGCGTGCACTACCGCAACAAGCGATATCTCATACACTCAACGTCCGAATGCCCACTTAGGAAAAATACGAAAAACACCACATATCCCTTCAAGTTCTTGCTACAACTCACAACAAGCTACATTCATAACCATATCACTCAATGCAATCTACTAAAACCACTACGTCGTGAACCATGTCTTGCATTAATCCAAATCGAGAAGGATTCATGCTTCCTTAAAACTCCGTACTCCAACGGTTCATAAACGTACTACCCAATCGGTCATTCCTTCAACGAAGAAATTTTGATACCCCAACATAATCACTTTAGGATTACCACATCCCAATCAATTGATCCGCACACGACCATCCGTCACTGGATTAATCCAGGACGATAATAATACACCACGTGCTAAGCAAAACATCAACACTCGACGCAAGGTTCCTCCTCTAAACCCTACCACACAACCACACAACCACACAAGACGGCTTCCTAGTACTAGCATGGAGACTAATCGTATACTAGAATCCAGTCAATGGCGAATTATCATCACGGATTTCAACAATTCGCCACACGACTCACAGAATATTTACCAACGCCGGGTGAACCTTCCTACCCAGACCATCCGTTAAGGATGGCCTCGACATTTTAATGCAACCTACGGGTCACATCACTAGGGTACACACTCTCGCAAACAAATAACATCCGCGTGTCTCTACGGGAGACAGTCAGAACCGACACTCTCCGCCTCACAATCGTCCATAAATTGGAATAATCCACTGATAATTCCTACGACCATGTTTCCCGACAGGGAAAATACAGTATTCACCGTGATATCAAACTCATTCCCATTCAATTATAATATCCAAGTTTCACAAGAACCCAGATTTTTCACTACGAGAGCACCCGAAACAACAGTTACATTCTCTCACTCCAAGATCTCAAACTTCACATTTGGTCTCATGCCGCACTCTGGTACTACACGACCACCTTACACAAGAAGACTTACACTTCCTTCGCTCCCATCATCATAATCTTCACACATAACATTCTGGAAATGTAACTCACCATCGTAAAGTACGATCTCGAGTCAACATTAGCAACCCATTCCTCTTCCTCGTTATGAACTCCGAATACCTATTGAGGCTTAGCACGGTACACCCTCTCACTTCACTATACATAACACCACCGGAGCTTCCTCAGACGGTAGTAAAAACTGCCCCACTTAGGATTCATCTCCACCTTCTCACCGCCAAGATGAAAACATCCCGCGAAATTGTCATTCCATGACACACTTGACCATTCTCACCGTTGATCATAAACATCAAATCACCGCAGATTCACCTTAGGCTCTCAGAGCCGACATGCACAATTACTTGAGACGTCGTACACACGACGACATCTCAGCTTCATACCACAATCACAATTTACAGTTCTTCATCGTTCGCAAAGCGAACTCCACCAAAGTCCTACATACTGAAATGTCCCGTTCATATTGATTATAAACGTTCCATATTAATTGATTTCGTTGCGAGGTTTTGACCTCTATATGAGACGTTTTTCAAAGAATGCATTCATTTTTAAAACAACCATAACCTTTATTTTATCAATAAAGGTTTTAAAAGCATTACGTAGATTATCAAATAATGATAATCTAAAATATATTGTTTACACATGACCATTACATAATGGTTTACAATAGAAATATATTACATATGTTTCTTGAATGCAGTTTTTACACAATATCATACAAACATGGACTCCAAATCTTGTCCTTATTTTAGTATGCAACAGCGGAAGCTCTTAGTATTCACCTGAGAATAAACATGCTTTAAACGTCAACAAAAATGTTGGTGAGTTATAGGTTTAACCTATATATATCAAATCGTAACAATAGACCACAAGATTTCATATTTCAATACACATCCCATACATAGAGATAAAAATCATTCATATGGTGAACACCTGGTAACTGACATTAACAAGATGCATATATAAGAATATCCCCATCATTCCGGGACACCCTTCAGATATGATATAAATTTCGAAGTACTAAAGCATCCGGTATTTTGGATGGGGTTTGTTAGGCCCAATAGATCTATCTTTAGGATTCGCGTCAATTAGGGTGTCTGTTCCCTAATTCTTAGATTACCAGGCTTAATAAAAAGGGGCATATTCGATTTCTATAATTCAACCATAGAATGTAGTTTCACGTACTTGTATCTATTTTGTAAATCATTTATAAAACCTGCATGTATTCTCATCCCAAAAATATTAGATTTTAAAAGTGGGACTATAACTCACTTTCACAGATATTTCCTCCCTCGGAAATAAGACTTGGCCACGGATCGATTCACGAACCTATACAAATATGTACATATATATCAAAGTATGATCAAAATATAATTACAACCATTTTTATTATGTTTTAAAGATTTGAGTGTATTAAGTCAGCTGTCCTCGTTAATAACCTACAACTAGTTGTCCACAGTTAGATGTACAGAAATAAATCGATATATATTATCTTGAATCAATCCACGACCCAGTGTATACACATCTCAGGCTAGATCACAACTCAAAGTATATATATTTTTGGAATCAACCTCAACCCTGTATAGCTAACTCCAACATTACTGCATATAGAGTGTCTATGGTTGTTCCAAATAATATATATACATGGGTCGATATGATATGTCAAAACATTTGCATACGTGTCTATGGTATCCCAAGATTACATAATATATTAGAATATATGTATAATACAATATAAGTTAGCTAGGATATGATTTGTATAGATTTGTTAAACATTTCCCGTAGCTAAAAAGATCAAAAATATCCAATCTTGTTTTACCCATAACTTCTTCATTTTAAATCCGTTTTGAGTGAATCAAATTGCTATGGTTTCATATTGAACTCTAATTTGAGAATCCATACAGAAAAAGTATAGGTTTATAGTCTAAAATTTAATTTACATGTCAATTACTAAAGAGGTAGTCATTTCCGTCGAAAGAACGACATCTTGATGACCATTTTGAAAAACATACTTTCACTTTGAGTTTAACCAAGATTTTTGGATATAGTTTCATGTTCATATGAAAAATCATTTTCCCAGAAGAATAACTTTTAAATCAAAGTTTATCATAGTTTTTAATTATCCAAACCAAAACAGCCCCCGGTTTCACTACGACGGCGTATATCCGATTTTATGGTGTTCATCGTGTTTCCAGGTTTTAAATCATTAAGTTAGCATATCATATAGATATAGAACATGTGTTTAGTTGATTTTAAAAGTCCAGTTAGAAGGATTAACTTTTGTTTGCGAACAAGTTTAGAATTAACTAAACTATGTTCTAGTGATTACAAGTTTAAATCTTCGAATAAGATAGCTTTATATGTATGAATTGAATGATGTTATGAACATCATTACTACCTCAAGTTTTCTGGATAAAACTACTGGAAATGAGAAAAATAGATCTAGCTTCAAAGAATCCTTGGATGGCTTGAAAGTTCTTGAAGCAGAATCATGACACGAAAACAGTTCAAGTAAGATTTTCACTCGAAATATGATTGTTATAGTTGTAGAAATTGAATCAAAGTTTGAATATAAATATTGCCTTGAATTAGAAAGATAACCTACTTTAAATAACAAAGTTTCCTTAATCTTAGATGATTACTTGGAATGGATTAGAAAGCTTGGAAGTAGACTTGCAAACTTGGAAGTATTCTTGATTTTTATGAAACTATACTTATGGAATTTATGAAGAACACTTAGAACTTGAAGATGGAACTTGAGAGAGATCAATTAGATGAAGAAAATTAAAGAATGAAAGTGTTTGTAGGTGTTTTTGGTCGTTGGTATATGGTTTAGATATAAAGGATATGTAATTTTGTTTTCATGTAAATAAGTCATGAATGATTACTAATATTTTTGTAATTTTATGAGATATTTCATGCTAGTTGCCAAATGATGGTTCCCACATGTGTTAGGTGACTCACATGGGCTACTAAGAGCTGATCATTGGAGTGTATATACCAATAGTACATACATCTAAAAGCTGTGTATTGTACGAGTACGAATATGGGTGCATACGAGTAGAATTGTTGATGAAACTGAACGAGGATGTAATTGTAAGCATTTTTGTTAAGTAGAAGTACTTTGATATGTGTCTTGAAGTCTTTCAAAAGTGTAAGAATACATATCAAAACACAACATGTATATACATTCTAATGGATTCGTTAAGTCTTCGTTAGTCGTTACATGTAAGTGTTGTTTTTGAAACCTTTAAGTTAACGATCTCAATTAATGTTGTTAACCCAATGTTTATTATATCAAATGAGATGTTAAATTATTATGTTATCATGATATTATGATGTATGAATATCTCTTAATATGATATATACATTAAAATATCGTTACAACAATAATCGTTACATATAAGTCTCGTTTCGTAATTCTTGAGTTAGTAGTCTTGTTTTTACATATGTAGTTCATTGTTAACACACTTAATGATATATTTAAATATCATTTTATCATGTTAAATATAGTGTATCAATATCTTAATATGATACATATGTGTTTAGTAGACGTTATCATAACGATAATCGTTATATATATCATTTCGAGTTTCTTAACTTAGTAATCTCATTTGTTATGTATATCACACATTGTTAATAAACTTAGTGAGATACTTACTCATCATAATCTCATGTCAACCATATATATATGTCTATATATACCACAACATGTAGTTTTTATAAATTTGTAACGTTCGTGAATCGCCGGTCAACTTGGGTGATCAATTGTCTATATGAAACTTACTTCATTTAATCAAGTCTTAACAAGTTTGATTGCTTAACACGTTGGAAACATTTAGTCATGTAAATATCAATCTCAATTAATATATATAAACATGGAAAAGGTCGGGTCACTACAGTACCTACCCGTTAAATAAATTTCGTCTCAAAATTTTAAGCTGTTGACGAATCTTCTGGAAATAGATGCGGGTGTTTCTTCTTCATCTGATCTTCACGCTCCCAGGTGAACTCGGGTCCTCTACGAGAATTCCATCGAACCTTAACAATCGGTATCTTATTTTGCTTAAGTCTCTTAACCTCATTATCCATTATTTTGACGGGTTCTTCAATGAATTGAAGTTTTTCATTGATTTGGATTTCGTCCAACGGAATAGTGAGATCTCTTTAGCAAAACATTTCTTCAAATTCGAGACGTGGAAAGTGTTATGTACAGCCGCGAGTTGTTGAGGTAGCTCCAGTTGGTAAGCTACTGGTCCGACACGATCTATAATCTTGAATGGTCCAATGTACCTTGGATTTAGTTTCCCCCGTTTACCAAATTGAACAACGCCTTTCCAAGATGAAACCTTAAGCATGACCACTTCTCCAATTTCAAACTCTATATCTTTTCTTTTACTGTCTGCGTAGCTCTTTTATCAACTCTAGGCGGTTTTCAATCGTTGTTGAATTTGGATGATTTTATCGGTAGTTTCTTGTATTATCTCTGGACCCGTAATCTGTCTATCCCCCACTTCATTCCAACAAATCGGAGACCTGCACTTTCTACCATAAAGTGCCTCAACGGCGCCATATCAATACTAGAATGATAACTGTTGTTGTAGGAAAATTCTGCTAACGGTAGGTGTCTATCCCAACTGTTTTCGAAATTAATAACACATGCTCGTAGCATGTCTTCAAGCATTTGTATCATCCTTTTGCTCTGCCCATCAGTTTGTGGATGATTGGCAGTACTCATGTCTAGACGAGTCCCCAATGCTTGTTGCAACGTCTGCCAGAACCTTGAAACAAATCTACCATCCCTATCAGAAATAATAGAGATGGGTATTCCATGTCTGGAGACAACCTCCTTCAAATACAATCGCGCCAACTTGTCCATTTTGTCATCTTCTCTCATTGGCAAGAAGTGTGATGACTTGGTGAGACAATCAACTATTACCCAAATAGTATCATAACCACTTGCAGTCCTTGGCAATTTAGTAATGAAATCCATGGTAATGTTTTCCCATTTCCATTCCGGGATTTCAGGTTGTTATAGTAGACCTGATGGTTTCTGATGTTCAGCTTTGACCTTAGAACACGTCAAACATTCTCCTACATATTTAGCAATATTGGCTTTCATACCCGGCCACCAAAAGTGTTTCTTGAGATCTGTAACAACCCAACCCGTTAACCATCCGAAAACGTGCCAAATATTTTTTTTTCCTGTGACAGCCCTTCTGGACGGCGTCCAGCCCTTAAGACCTGGACGGCGTCCAGCAGATCTGGACGGCGTCCAGCAGATCTGGACGGCGTCCAGCAGATCTGGACGGCGTCCAGATGTACTAAAACATTCTGATCAGTTTACAAACACACGCGGGCGAAAAACCCGTTTCCCGACACTTTTAAACCAAGACACTTTCACAATATGTTATAATAATTAAAACTAAGAGTTTTCCACAATAAAACCGAGTTTTACAACAACGGGCCCACATGGACCCAAATTACCACAAAGTGACCATTTCGACCCACTTAGTTAAATTCAAAACATAGACCGAGCATGGGATTGGGGATACGCTACCAATCCTAATCAAATCCAAAAGCAAGTCTTCTAAAGCAAACTACGCAAGTCCACTAGTTCCCACGCTTACCCGAGCCACCTCATCCATGCAATCTATAAAAATGTAAACAACGAGAGGGTAAGCTAACGCTTAGTGAGTGACAAAATACTACATACATATATATATGCATAAAATGGACACGCCACACAAAACCAAATACCGCATACCGGAGCATCCAAGCATAAAGGCAAGCTAGTCTAAGCATACCGTAAGATCACTAAGCAACGAGCTAAAGATACATCAACAAAATATAAGTTCTCCAACAACGATGTGAACAATGCCAATAAGCTACACCCGGAAGGTTAGCTACATCACGACAATACAACATTATATGTATACAATATATATATATATATATATATATATATATATATATATATATATATATATATATATATATATATATATATATATATGTATATATATATATATATATATATATCTCGAATAACATAATTTGCTTACTCTTACAACACAATAACCATGGTTAACCAAATCTTCGCAAGGGAATGACTTCGCGAAACAAGTCATCGATGTTCATAACAACCATTAGTGCACTTAACGCTTCGTACACTAACCCCACGGGTGGCATCTTAACACTTCGATACTTCACCCCGGGTGGCGTCTTAACACGTCGACACTTCACCCCGAGTGGTGTCTTAACATTTCGACACTTCACTCTTCATTTTACTTGAGGTGGCATCTTAACACGTCGATACTTCACCTCGAGTTGCGCCTTAACACATCGACACTTCACCCTTCAACTTACTTGGAGTGGCATCTTAGCACATCGATACTTCACTCCGGGTGGTGTCTTAACACATCGACACTTCACCCCAGGTGGCATCTTAACACATCGACACTTCACCCGTCATATTACTTTGAGTGGTGTCTTAGCACATCGACACTTCACTCCTCGTGTGAACGTGGTGTCTTAGCACATCGACACTTCACATTTCACGCTACACAAATAAATACATTATATATCTACGCATATAATTATTCCACTCACTATATTAACCCTTCGTCATTGGGGTTATATAAGTCCACCTCACACGCCCATGTGATAACGTACACACAAAGTGTGCACCTCGCCAAAGTGGTCAACCAAAATGCAAAACCGTGCCAATTGGACCTATACACAAGTCCAACAATTCCACCTATACGAGAAACAAGCTCTATAAGCGAGAACCATTTCACCCGACCCGCACCCATCCTACACATATATATGCATATAGGATATTAACACTTACCTTGTCGCCTTGACGAATGCAACCGAAATAATCCGTAACGCACCAATGGAAAGTACCTATTCCATTATCACAATATAAACAACATACTTAGAGTGGATTTACAAACCAATCAAATCGACACTTAGTGCAATTTCGACCCGTTGCACTTCCAAGCACCAAACCGCGTCCAAACCAACCAATAATCACTAACACGAGTGAGAATGGTCCTAATACGCCAACTAAACCCGAACACAAGTGTTAACCACTCGTCTTACCCAAAATGACACCAAACCCTAATTTTGACCCATTTCAAAATTAGTCAACCAAATACACCCAAAAGTGCTCCAACACTTCCATAATCACTAAACCTAGTGATTAAACTCAAGATCAAAGCCTAATCAAGGCCAAATCGTCAACCAACCCAAAACCCGCCAAGTGACAAGAATAACTAGTCACCATAAACACATTTCATCATCTAAGAGGGTTTCACAACTAATCAAGCTCAAACCCTAACTTGAATATCAAATCTAACAAATGAAATTCGGAGTTTAAACTTACCAATACAACCACAACGTAGCTAGGAGTGAGATGAACAACTTTAAAACCCGAGCTTTGGCGAGAATCCGACTCCTTCTTCTCCAAATCCACCTCTCTCTCTCCAAAATCCTTACTCTCTCTCTAGATGAGGTTGAGAGTGTTTGTGTGGGTGTAAAGTGATCCAAAAATAATCAAGGGATCAGCCTTGAAGGCTCCAAACCGGCACCCAAGTGAAATTACCTTTTTACCCATTTATAACAAATTAAAACAGCTGGCTCGACAGACAGTTTGGACGGCGTCCCAAACCTTGGACGGCGTCCCACCTTTTGTTTCTGGACAGCGTCCCCCTATCTGGACGGCGTCCCGATCTACTACAAAATCAGAAACAGAAACAGGGTGTTACAACTCTCCCCCACTTAGAATCGATCACGGCCTCGTGATCCTCGTCACTTAACCAAACGGACCACACCCTACGGTCCTCAAACATAAGTCCCAATCCGACTCTCCTAGGCAACTCTTCCCATTGGATCACCTTTAACAACTAAAATCGTCACCCGCGATTTATCAAAACCACATCTGAGCACTAATACCTGCTCAAGTCCCCATATCGGAAAAAAAAACTCAACCAATCTCGTACCGAGATATAAATTCCTTAGCGTACCTTTACCAAGGACAACGCTAAAAGCGACCAAGTCTCAACCTAAAGTCAACAATCCGAACGTTGAAGATCGAACCACATGAATCCTTACGGATTACACTTACAACTAAACATCCTTTGTAGTGCGCAATATAACCAATACGCCACTATCCTAACATCATAAGCAGCGGCTAAAACCAAAAGCGCCCAAAACGACTATGCCAACGCTAATCCTAAGGTGTACAAAATCGACTATTGTCACACCCGTAACATGTGAGCGAAACACGGCTATCTCATCACTAATCACACAACATGGTCCTCACGACCCCACCATCGGTGTATAAAACAACCGATAGATCACTCAACACCGGATGAAGTCAGCAGACCCCGTCAACGGTCATGCTTCACCGATATATCACTACTCCCATGATGAAGTCAGCGGACCCCGAAGGTCATGCTTCACCAATCAACAATACCATGATGAAGTCAGCGGACCCCGAAGGTCACGCTTCACCAATCAACAATACCATGATGAAGTCAGCGGACCCCGAAGGTCATGCTTCACCAATCAACGCCCTTTTGGCCTCGAACAACGAGTAGCGTAACATCGCGCTCTGCTACGCCATAGTGAATCCTAACGAATACCACTAACCATTCACACAATCGAGCAAGAACCACCTATATCGAACATAGGCACAAACAAAAATTCTCTAAAAGTGAATCCGCCACACACACATCCCTTAACCGAGGAATTTCACCTTGCTCGCCAAACACGTCCTTTATCTCTCAACGAGATTTACCACATTACCACCCCGGTGATAATTCAAATCCAAAATCATAAGTACAATTTAACCGAAATTGTACTCTACCACAAATCGACCAAACTAGGTCCCAACACAAGTTTCAGATCTACCATAAGCATTATCCGAATTCTCACCCTAAGGATCTCCTCGTGCGGGAGTGTAACTCCCCCACTTGGAACTACGTTCCATATCCACAACTCGTACAATGCTACCAAAGGTAGACTTTACCAACAATTGGGCTCACACGACCCATCACCACATCTTGCTCCAATCTTGGACACACGAAGGATTTCAATCAATCCTTAAACACTTCGAACGAAAAGTGTAACAAAATTACACAAACCATACCCCCGCAATCATCCGATTGCTTTAGTTTGTCAAATTCCACCTAGTCACTCATGTACCTAAGGGTTTCTCCTCGGTACCCTAAGCACAATGTAACCGCAACACAATCGGAGTCGAACACCACGCTAGTAGGTATAAAAGAGGTACCTAATGTCGCGTCACGTAGACTCCTTTACCATCATACATCGAGATCAACACTCGATTTCTCGGGTTTCATCCCACCCGTCGAACCTCATAGTTCATCAACTTCAACACAAAAGCGAACACGCTCTAACATCCGAACACCAAAACTCATTTCCATGGCTTGGTAGAAACATTTCCCAAATACTAAGGAATGCTTGGTTACGCCAAGTCTTACGCCCTTCGCCCAACAATCAAAACGTCACCATAGGGTACTTCCATTAGGAACGTCACCCATGACGATAACATGCACAACACGAAGCATTTAACATACTCCAACTCAAACGGCACATAATAAATAATCAAAGGACATATTTATTAAAACGAAAAGTACCTTAACGTCTCCTTGGCGCCCCCATCCCCGCTAACTCGGGACATTCGGACTTACTATGTCCTTCTTCTTGGCAATTGAAACATACTGTGCCATCACCCTTTGGCACCGGAGATTCTCATGACATGTGACCCCTCGCGCCACAATTGTAACACCTAGACGCATTAGAATCCGATATACCCGTCCGTGTACCACCCGTGCTCACACTCGGACCCTTAGTCCTCTTACTTGGAGCACCAAAAGAGACAACCCTTCTCTCACTTGAAGGTTCACCAACCTTCGATCGCGAATACGACTCGAAACCTCTAGCCGCGACGAATAACTCCGCAAACGATTTTGCCTGAACTCTGCTAATCTTACTCTTCAAGTCATCATTCAAGGTTCGATAGAAATCCTGCATCAACAAATGATCATTCCCCAAATACTCCGGGCAAAAACGAGCCTTCGCCATAAAGGTCGTCTTGAGAGTATTTAAATCCATAGAACCTTGTTGCAAATTTCGCAACTCATTACGCATTTCCGACAAATCGGCTGAAGTCCGGAACTCCTCGAAGAATTCCTTCTTAAACCCGTCCCACGATAACGCCATAAAAGGTTCACCACCGACAAGATCAATCTTACCATCCAACCAATCCTTTGCCCTACCCCGCAACAAACTAGTAGCGAGTCTTGTCCTCTTCTCAGGAGGGCATTCAATAGTACGAAAACACCCTTCAACATCCAAAATCCATGTGGTGCTAACCAAAGGATCCGGTTTCCCGTCATACATCAGAGGTTTAGTTCTCATGAAGCTCTTAAGACAATGCTCCATTTCACCACTATTTCGAAATTCGGAATACCTCCTATCCATTTCTTCTCGAAATGCACTCATTTGCTCCGCAATGGCGGCCGCAACTCTAGAGTTAAACTCCTCGTCATTTGTCTCGATCTCGTTTCGCGTCGTCATTCTAAAGAATGCAAAACAATTAGTCCACGAACGTATAAAACAACACGCATAACACCGCCCTATCTTGCTCGACACTCGTGGTACATCACTTGTTAAACACGATTTGCACCCGTAAAAAAGTTTGCAAGTCCTTATTACGCACACACATCGTATCCCCTCGTTAGTACAACGACCATCTTGCTCGAGGATATTCACAACGCAACATAAACACAAACATAACACAATCGTATATTAATAATATCCACGTATTAATATACACGTTAGTCCACCTATCAATTAAGGCACTAACCAAATTCCCATTCCGACCCGTAATCCTACAAGTCCCGCAACAAATAAGCACACACAAAAGTCTAAGTCTAGGCACCTATCTCAAGTCACCTAAATCCCTTAGACCATGCTCTGATACCACTTGTTACAACCCAACCCGTTAACCATCCGAAAACGTGCCAAATTTTTTTTTTCCCTGTGACAGCCCTTCTGGACGGCGTCCAAAAGCTTGGACGGCATCCAGCCCTTAAGACCTGGATGGCGTCCAGCAGATCTGGACGGCGTCCAGATGTACTAAAACATTCTGATCAGTTTACAAACACACGCGGGCGAAAAACCCACTTCCCGACACTTTTAAACCAAGACACTTTCACAATATGTTATAATAATTAAAACTAAGAGTTTTCCACAATAAAACCGAGTTTTACAACAACGGGCCCACATGGACCCAATTTCCACAAAGTGACCATTTCGACCTACTTAGTTAAATTCAAAGCATAGACCGAGCATGGGATTGGGGATACGCTACCAATCCTAATCAAATCCAAAAGCAAGTCTTCTAAAGCAAACTACGCAAGTCCACTAGTTCCCACGCTTACCCGAGCCACCTCATCCATGCAATCTATAAAAATGTAAACAACGAGAGGGTAAGCTAACGCTTAGTGAGTGAGAATATACTACATACATATATATGCATAAAATGGACACGCCACACAAAACCAAATACCGCATACCGGAGCATCCAAGCATAAAGGCAAGCTAGTCTAAGCATACCGTAAGATCACTAAGCAACGAGCTAAAGATACATCAACAAAATATAAGTTCACTAACAACGATGCGAACAATGCCAATAAGCTACACCCGGAAGGTTAGCTACATCACAATAATACAACATTATATGTATACAATATATATATATATATATATATATATATATATATATATATATATATATATATATATATATATATATATATATATATATATCGAATAACATAATTTGCTTACGCTTACAACACAATAACCATGGTTAACTAAATCTTCGCAAGGGAATGACTTTGCGAAACAAGTCATCGATGTTCATAACAACCATTAGTGCACTTAACACTTCGTACACTAACCCCACGGGTGGCATCTTAACACTTCGATACTTCACCCCGGGTGGCGTCTTAACACGTCGACACTTCACCCCGAGTGGTGTCTTAACACTTCGACACTTCACTCTTCATTTTACTTGAGGTGGCATCTTAACACGTCGATACTTCACCTCGAGTGGCACCTTAACACATCGACACTTCACCCTTCAACTTACTTGGAGTGGCATCTTAGCACATCGATACTTCACTCCGGGTGGTGTCTTAACACATCGACACTTCACCCCAGGTGGCATCTTAACACATCGACACTTCACCCGTCATATTACTTTGAGTGGTGTCTTAGCACATCGACACTTCACTCGTCGCGTGAACGTGGTGTCTTAGCACATCGACACTTCACATTTCACGCTACACAAATAAATACATTATATATCTACGCATATAATTATTCCACTCACTATATTAACCCTTCGTCATTGGGGTTATATAAGTCCACCTCACACGCCCATGTGATAATGTACACACAAAGTGTGCACCTCGCCATAGTGGTCAACCAAAATGCACAACCGTGCCAATTGGACATATACACAAGTCCAACAATTCCACCTATACGAGAAGCGAGCTCTATAAGCGAGAACCATTTCACCTGACCCGCACCCATCCTACACATACATATGCATATAGGATATTAACACTCACCTTATCGCCTTGACGAATGCAACCGAAATAATCCGCAACGCGCCAATGGAAAGTACCTATTCCATTATCACAATATAAACAACATACTTAGAGTGGATTTACAAACCAATCAAATCGACACTTAGTGCAATTTCGACCCGTTGCACTTCCAAGCACCAAACCGCGTCCAAACCAACCAATAATCACTAACACGAATGAGAATGGTCTTAATACGCCAACTAAACCCGAACCTTGGACGGCGTCCCAAACCTTGGACTTTTTCCCACCTTGGACGGCATCCCAAACCTTGGCTAGATAGACAGTTTGTACGGCGTCCCAACCCTTGGACAGCGTCCCACCTTTTGTTTCTGGACGGCATCCCCCTATCTGGATGGCGTCCCGATCTACTATAAAATCAGAAATAGAAACAGGGTGTTACAAGATCTTTATACATCTTCCCCGCTCCGGGATGTATTGAATATCTGGTTTTATGTGCTTCTTTAAGTACCATTTCACTCACATCTCTAAACCTTGGTACCCAAATTCTATCATCCCTATATCGAGTTCCATCTTCCCGAATATTAAGATGTTTCTCTGATCCTTTGGGTATCTCATTCTTCAACTTTCCTTCTTTTACAACCCCATGTTGTGCCTCCTTTATTTGAGTAGTAAGGTTAGTACGAATAATTATATTCATAGCTTTTACCCGTATAGGTTCTCTGTCCTTTCTACTCAAATCGTCGACTACCACATTCGCCTTCCCTGGGTGGTATCGAATCTCAAAATCATAATCATTCAACAGTTCAATCCACCTGCGTTGGCTCATATTCAGTTGCTTCTGATTAAATATATGTTGGAGACTTTTGTGGTCGGTATATATAATACTTTTGACCCCATATAAATAATGCCTCCAAGTCTTTAATGCAAAAACAACAACACCCAATTCCAAATCATGAGTCGTATAATTTTGTTCGTGAATCTTCAATGGTCTAGACGCATAAGCAATCATCTTCGTTCGTTGCATTAATACACAACCGAGACCTTACTTTGATGCGTCACAATAAATCACAAAATCATCATTCCCTTCAGGCAATGACAATATAGGTGCCGTAGTTAGCTTTTTCTTCAATAACTGAAATGTCTTCTCTTGTTCATCCTTCCATTCAAATTTCTTCCCTTTATGCGTTAATGCAGTCAAGGGTTTTGCTATTTTGGAGAAATCTTGGATGAATCTTCTGTAGTAACCAGCCAATCCTAAAAATTGACGTATATGCTTCGGAGTTTTTGGGGTTTCCCACTTTTTAACGGTTTCGATCTTTGCCGGTTCCACCTGGATACCTTCTTTGTTCACTATATGACCGAGGAATTGAACTTCTTCCAACCAAAATGCACACTTTGAAAACTTAGCGTACAGTTTTTCTTTCCTCAATACTTCTAGCACTTTTCTCAAATGTTCTTCATGCTCTTGATCATTCTTTGAGTAAATAAGTATGTCATCGATGAAAACAATAACAAACTTGTCAAGATATATCCCACACACACAGTTCATATGGTCCATGAACACAGCTGGTGCGTTAGTCAATCCAAATGGCATAACCATAAACTCGTAATGACTATAACGCGTCCTAAAAGCAGTTTTTGGAATATCATCCTCCTTTGCTCGCATTTGATGATATCCAGAACGTAAATCGATTTTCGAATAAACTGACGAGCCTTGTAGTTGATCAAATAAGTCATCAATTCTCGGCAGTGGATAACGTTTTTGATGGTAAGTTTTTTAAACTCTCTGTAGTCAATACACAACCTAAATGTACCATCCTTCTTCTTGACAAACAAAACAGGAGCTCCCCATGGTGATGTGCTTGGTCGAATGAAACCACGTTCTAATAGTTCTTGCAGTTGGCTTTGCAGTTCTTTCATCTCACTGGGTGCGAGTCTGTAAGGAGCACGAGCTATTGGTGCAGCTTCTGGTACAAGATCTATTTGAAATTCAACAGATCGATGTGGAGGTAGTCCCGGTAATTCTTTCAGAAATACATCGGGAAATTCTTTTGCGACAGGAACATCATTGATGCTCTTTTCTTCAGTTTGTACTTTCTCGACGTGTGCTAGAACAGCATAGCAACCTTTTCTTATTAGTTTTTGTGCCTTCAAATTACTAATAAGATGTAGCTTCGTGTTGTCCTTTTCTCCGTACACCATTAAGGGTTCTCCTTCTTCTCGTACAATGCGAATTGCATTTTTGTAACATACGATCTCTGCTTTCATCTCCTTCAGCCAGTCCATGCCAACTATTAAATCAAAACTCCCTAACTCTACGGGTATCAAATCAATCTTAAATATTTCGCTACCCAGTTTAATTTCTCGGTTCCGGCATATATAATCTGCTAAAATTAATTTACCGTTTGCTAATTTGAGTAAAAATTTACTATCCAACGGCGTCAATGGACAACTTAATTTAGCACAAAAATCTCTAATCATATAGCTTATATCCGCACCCGAATCAAATAAAACGTAAACAGATTTATTGTCAATAAGAAACGTACCCG
The DNA here is from genome assembly GCF_046630445.1 of Rutidosis leptorrhynchoides. Lineage (NCBI taxonomy): Eukaryota > Viridiplantae > Streptophyta > Magnoliopsida > Asterales > Asteraceae > Rutidosis > Rutidosis leptorrhynchoides. The sequence continues at coordinate 84,563,367 of NC_092343.1, forward strand.
TAACAAGTTTCGGGTCTTCTTGTGCCTCTGCCGCATTAATATTGAAAACTCTTCCGTGGCCTTGTCCATTCGTGTTCTCCTGGTTCGGGCAATTTCTAATAATGTGGCCCGGTTTTCCACATTTATAACAAACTACATTGGCATAACTTGCTCCGACACTACTTGCTCTGCCATTACTCGTTCTGACACCATTTGTTCCTTTCGTTCTGTTAACCCCTGGTCCATAGACCTCACACTTCACCGCGCTATGACTATTTCTTTTACACTTGGTGAAAAATTTGGTGCAGAACCCCGAGTGATACTTTTCACACCTTTGGCATAGCTGCTTCTGATTGTTGTTATTGTTGCGGTTGTTATTGTGGTTGGGATGATTGCTGTAGTTGTTGTTGTTGTTGTTGTGCTGTTTGTTGTAGTTGCGATTGATGTTGTGATTGTTGGGATAGTTGTTGTTGTATTGGTGACTCTTATCACCGTTTTCCTCCCACTTTCTTTTGACTAGCTTCACGTTGGCCTCTTCGGCCGCCTGTTCTTTAATTCTTCCCTCAATCTGGTTCACTAGTTTGTGAGCCATTCTACATGCCTTTTGTATGGAAGCAGGTTCGTGTGAACTTATATCTTCTTGGATTCTCTTCGGTAACCCTTTCACAAACGCGTCGATCTTCTCTTCCTCATCTTCGAACGCTCTCGGACACAATAGGCACAATTCTGTGAATTATCTTTCGTACGAAGTAATATAGAATCCCTGTGTTCGTAACCCTCTAAGTTCTGACTTGAGCTTATTGACCTCGATTCTGGGACGGTACTTCTCGTTCATCAAGTGCTTGAATGCTGACCACGGTAGCGCGTAAGCAGCATCTTGTCCCACTTGCTCTAGATAGGTATTCCACCATGTTAACGCAATACCTGTGAAGGTATGAGTAGTGTACTTCACTTTGTCTCCTTCAGCACACTTACTTATGGCAAACACCGATTCAACTTTCTCGGTCCACCGTTTCAATCCGATTGGTCCTTCGGTCCCATCAAATTCTGAAGGTTTGCAGGCAGTGAATTCCTTGTAGGAGCATCCTACACGATTTCTTGCACCGTTTGCTGTATTGCTAGATTCAGAGTTATTGTTGGTATGTAGCGCGGCCTGTACTGCGGCTATGTTTGAAGCAAGAAAGACACGAAATTCCTCTTCGCTCATATTCAAGGTGTGTCTAGTAGTCGGTGCCATTTCCTTCAAAATAGTCAAATGAAACAAGTTAATCATACAGAATATTAAGAGTAGTCAATAGTATCTCGTAGCATAATATGAACTCATTTATAAAAGCTTTTTCTTCATATTAGCATTTTATAAGTTTAAATTCGGGTACTACCTACCGGTTAAGTTCATACTTAGTAGCTAATATACAATTCAACTACTACAATTCCATACGAAAAACTGATTATAATAATATATCACATACAAATATTCTTCAAGCTTACAACTTCGCTATATTACATATAACATGAAATATAGTACACTATGATACAGGACAGTTTTGAAGATAAATCTAGTTAATACGCAAGTTGTTCAGCAAAGGAAATAAAGACACGTAATTCATAAGTCCAGAAACAACTCATGCATTCTGGTTTTACTAAGACGACTTCTCATCCTTGGTCTTGTGAAAAATAACTGTTATGACCATTGGCTAGGCAGCATGTTGTAATGTCGTCAAAAGGACGAGGGTTTCGTAATGTCCAACAGCCCCGTAATAATCTAAAAACCTTGTTTCTCACCTCAACTACTGAATCCGTCACTTGTGGGAAAGTTTTATTTAAAAGCTGCAATCCGATGTTCTTTTTCTCACTTTGGTAAGAAACGAACATCACTAACCCGTAAGCATAACATGCTTCTTTATGTTGCATGTTAGAAGCTCTTTTTAATTCACGAAATCCTATGTTGGGATATGTTGAGTCAAAATAGGTTCTTAACCCGTAGCGTAAAATTGCATTTGGGTTCCCCGCATTTAATGCTTTAAAGAAAACACGGCATAACTTAAAGTCTCCCCAACGTAATATACCCCATCTATCAAAGGAAAGCCTTTTATAAACTAAGGCATTTTTGGAAAGTCTTTCAAATGTTTGACAAGTTAATTTCGCCATAACTAAATGTGCTGATGAATTCTGACCGACTCTAGACAAGATTTCCTCAATCATATCCTCTGGTAGGTCTTCTAAAATATTCGGTTGTCTACCCTTAACGTCCATTTTGTTTTTATACTGTAAAATAGACAAGGATTAGATTCGTAATAACAAACAATACAAGCAATTTTTACATAGAACATAAAAGTACAAGCACACTACAATACATTTATTACACAACATGCTCACACCCCTCTAATCTGAATCACTGGTTTCTTCTTCTTCGGACTTGGTTCTTTTTCCTAATTTTCTAGGGATATATGATGTTCCTTTAATACGAGCCGTTGTTTTCCACATTGGTTTAGAAAAACCTGGTGGTTTAGAGGTTCCCGGGTTATTGTCACGATATTGAAAATACGGGTGTTGACGGTACATATAAAGTTCATCGGGGTCGGAATCAGATTTCTCTATTTTGATGCCTTTTCCCTTATTATTTTCTTTTGCCTCATTAAATTGGGTCAGGGTAATTTCTATAACATCATCGGAATCCTCATCAGGATCCGATTCATCGGAAAATTGGTAATTTTCCCAATATTTTGCTTCCTTAGCGGAAACACCATTGACCATTATTAACTTTGGTCCATTGGTTGAGGATTTTCTTTTATTTGACCGGTTTTCTGTGGTTCCTACTATTCCCCCCTCCGGAACCTCTTCTTCTTCCGGTTCCTCTTCTTCCGGTTCCGTTTCCTCTTCTTCCGGTTCTTCGCGAACTTGTGAATCTTGCCAATATATATTCGACTCTTCGTTATTATTAGGTGAGTCAATGGGATTTTTGCTAGAGGTAGACATCTATCACACAATATCAAACATGTTAAGAGATTAATATATCACATAATATTTACATGTTAATAATATATAGTTTCCAACAAAAATGTTAAGCAATCATTTTTAAAAAAAATACGGTCGAAGTCCAGACTCACTAATACATCCTAACAAACTCGATAAGACACACTAATGCAAATTTTCTGGTTCTCTAAGACCAACGCTCGGATACCAACTGAAATGTCCCGTTCATATTGATTATAAACGTTCCATATTAATTGATTTCGTTGCGAGGTTTTGACCTCTATATGAGACGTTTTTTAAAGACTGCATTCATTTTTAAAACAACCATAACCTTTATTTTATCAATAAAGGTTTTAAAAGCATTACGTAGATTATCAAATAATGATAATCTAAAATATACTGTTTACACATGACCATTACATAATGGTTTACAATAGAAATATATTACATCGACATATGTTTCTTGAATGCAGTTTTTACACAATATCATACAAACATGGACTCCAAATCTTGTCCTTATTTTAGTATGCAACAGCGGAAGCTCTTAGTATTCACCTGAGAATAAATATGCTTTAAACGTCAACAAAAATGTTGGTGAGTTATAGGTTTAACCTATATATATCAAATCATAACAATAGACCACAAGATTTCATATTTCAATACACATCCCATACATAGAGATAAAAATCATTCATATGGTGAACACCTGGTAACCGACATTAACAAGATGCATATATAAGAATATCCCCATCATTCCGGGACACCCTTCGGATATGATATAAATTTCGAAGTACTAAAGCATCCGGTACTTTGGATGGGGTTTGTTAGGCCCAATAGATCTATCTTTAGGATTCGCGTCAATTAGGGTGTCTGTTCCCTAATTCTTAGATTACCAGACTTAATAAAAAGGGGCATATTCAATTTCGATAATTCAACCATAGAATGTAGTTTCACGTACTTGTGTCTATTTTGTAAATCATTTATAAAACCTGCATGTATTCTCATCCCAAAAATATTAGATTTTAAAAGTGGGACTATAACTCACTTTCATAGATATTTCTTTCCTCGAAAATAATACTTGGCCACGGATCGATTCACGAACCTATACAAATATGTACATATATATATCAACGTATGATCAAAATATAATTACAACCATTTTTATTATGTTTAAAAGATTTGAGTGTATTAAGTCAGCTGTCCTAGTTAATAACCTACAACTAGTTGTCCACAGTTAGATGTACAGAAATAAATCGATATATATATTATCTTGAATCAATTCACGACCCAGTGTATACACATCTCAGGCTAGATCACAACTCAAAGTATATATATTTTTGGAATCAACCTCAACCCTGTATAGCTAACTCCAACATTACTGCATATAGAGTGTCTATGGTTGTTCCAAATAATATATATACATGGGTCGATATGATATGTCAAAACATTTGCATACGTGTCTATGGTATCCCAAGATTACATAATATATTAGAATACTTTTATAATACAATATAAGTTAGCTAGGATATGATTTGTATAGATTTGTTAAACATTTTCCGTAGCTAAAAAGATCAAAAATATCCAATCTTGTTTTACCCACAACTTCTTCATTTTAAATCCGTTTTGAGTGAATCAAATTGCTATGGTTTCATATTGAACTCTAATTTAAGAATCCAAACAGAAAAATTATTGGTTTATAGTCAGAAATTTAAGTTACATGTCAATTACTAAAGAGGTAGTCATTTCCGTCGAAAGAATGACATCTTGATGACCATTTTGAAAAACATACTTTCACTTTGAGTTTAACCAAGATTTTTGGATATAGTTTCATGTTCATATGAAAAATCATTTTCCCAGAAGAACAACTTTTAAATCAAAGTTTATCATAGTTTTTAATTATCCAAACCAAAACAGCCCCCGGTTTCACTACGACGGCGTATATCCGATTTTATGGTGTTCATCGTGTTTCCAGGTTTTAAATCATTAAGTTAGCATATCATATAGATATAGAACATGTGTTTAGTTGATTTTAAAAGTCAAGTTAGAAGGATTAGCTTTTGTTTGCGAACAAGTTTAGAATTAACTAAACTATGTTCTAGTGATTACAAGTTTAAACCTTCGAATAAGATAGCTTTATATGTATGAATCGAATGATGTTATGAACATCATTACTACCTCAAGTTTTCTGGATAAAACTACTGGAAATGATAAAAATGGATCTAGCTTCAAAGGATCCTTGGATGGCTTGAAAGTTCTTGAAGCATAATCATGACACGAAAACAGTTCAAGTAAGATTTTCACTCGAAATAAGATTGTTATAGTTGTAGAAATTGAATCAAAGTTTGAATATAAATATTACCTTGAATTAGAAAGATAAACTACTATAAATAACAAAGGTTCCTTGATCTTAGATGATTACTTGGAATGGATTAGAAATCTTGGAAGTAGACTTGCAAACTTGGAAGTATTCTTGATTTTTATGAAACTATACTTATGGAATTTATGAAGAACACTTAGAACTTGAAGATGGAACTTGAGAGAGATCAATTAGATGAAGAAAATTGAAGAATGAAAGTGTTTGTAGGTGTTTTTGGTCGTTGGTATATGGATTAGATATAAAGGATATGTAATTTTGTTTTCATGTAAATAAGTCATGAATGATTACTAATATTTTTGTAATTTTATGAGATATTTCATGCTAGTTGCCAAATGATGGTTCCCATATGTGTTAGGTGACTCACATGGGCTACTAAGAGCTGATCATTGGAGTGTATATACCAATAGTACATACATCTAAAAGCTGTGTATTGTACGAGTACGAATACGGGTGCTTACGAGTTGAATTGTTGATGAAACTGAACGAGGATGTAATTGTAAGCATTTTTGTTAAGTAGAAGTACTTTGATATGTGTCTTGAAGTCTTTCAAAAGTATAAGAATACATATCAAAACACAACATGTATATACATTCTAATGGATTCGTTAAGTCTTCGTTAGTCGTTACATGTAAGTGTTGTTTTGAAACCTTTAAGTTAACGATCTCAATTAATGTTGTTAACTCAATGTTTATTATATCAAATGAGATGTTAAATTATTATTTTATCATGATATTATGATGTATGAATATCTCTTAATATGATATATACATTAAAATATCGTTACAACAATAATCGTTACATATAAGTCTCGTTTCGTAATTCTTGAGTTAGTAGTCTTGTTTTTACATATGTAGTTCATTGTTAACACACTTAATGATATATTTAAATATCATTTTATCATGTTAAATATAGTGTATCAATATCTTAATATGATACATATGTATTTAGTAGACGTTATCATAACGATAATCGTTATATATATCATTTCGAGTTTCTTAACTTAGTAATCTCATTTGTTATGTATATCACACATTGTTAATAAACTTAGTGAGATACTTACTCATCATAATCTCATGTCAACCATATATATATGTCTATATATACCACAACATGTAGTTTTTACAAATTTGTAACGTTCGTGAATCGCCGGTCAACTTGGGTGATCAATTGTCTATATGAAACTTATTTCATTTAATCAAGTCTTAACAAGTTAGATTGCTTAACACGTTGGAAACATTTAGTCATGTAAATATCAATCTCAATTAATATATATAAACATGGAAAAGGTCAGGTCACCACACATACGCCTCTATGACTAGGCATATGCCACTCCGCTCAATCAGTCGTGCATCACAGTCGAGATCACCCGACCTTCTACGCAATGAACCTTCATCAACAGTTTCTCACTCTCATAGAGAAGAGTGACCAAATCCGTCACAATAATTGCGTCGAACGCAATATCAACGCTTCATCATAACCTTCGACCTAATCGACCATTAAGTCCATTACCGGCTCACCGGTCATCCTTACCCGTCTAACACTTAAGAGCAACAATATTAGCTCATCCGCCATTTCATAAGAAGTATTAACTGCAATGCTCTTAAACTTCGACTTTCGCAACCGTCGAATTACTATCACCCGTCGATCACTATTTAAAATCTTCGACGCTTCCAAGGGTATCTCACGGGCACCCTAAGCACAAAGCGATCACACCACTACCGGAGTTGAACATTACACTAGCAGGTATAAAGAGGCACCTGACGTAGTGTCATGCAGACTCCCACCACAATCAATCAAATTTTAGAAAATCGATCTTTAGGTTCCATACACCCAGTGTCACCCCTCTCTCTATAATAATGACCCGAAGTCATACCTACCCGACAAACCTTACGGTTTATTGTCTTATCAAAAAAAATTCCTAGTGATCACACGCTACCCGCAATTCCCACAAGGCCAAACAATATATCCTAACGAGACCCTTCATCTAACACTAAAGAGATGCTTGAAAACACCAAGTCTTACACCCTTCTGCACATCGACACATCCACCACTACCAGGGATATTCCGTTAGGAATGTTACCCTATAATCCACAACACACTAACACAATCATCGTTATACGGGTCCCATTCCCATGAGTTTAATGACCCGAATACTCCTCGATTCGCCAATTCCAAGGTGACTCACAAATAGAATCCTAACACGATTCCCTAACCACACACTCTACCGAGTGTAACTCAAAACTACAATCGTTAGACTTGTCGCATTCCATTACGGAATTCAAGTCCTCGTCGCACACACACAAGCATAAATCGGTCATCCTAGTTACGATGGGTAACTAAAACCAATAACAATCTCAACAATGCACCCACTACTTGGGGTGACTAAGCACGCACCAAAATCGTGAGTTGGCTCGCTCACTTAACTAACTGAATCCATCGTACACTTTCCGACTCACAAAGAACCTGATGTAACAACAAGCACATCACTCGAGACTACTATATCCTAGGAACCAATAAAAGATTCCTAATTCGCCCCGTTCTACCCCAACCATGCCACGTTTCCTCCATTCGGTACTTGTCATGTCATGCTTAGTGTCAAGATATACTTTCGTAATAATGGTGATCGGTCATTATTACAAATGCGTACCTTACCATTTCCACATGGTCACGCAAAGTACTTTACCCGGACTGACGCAACATTCACACAAAATAACACGCGATAACTCCTAGTACCCGAATGACCAAAGTCCTAACCGTGAACTTGATCACTCAACACCGCCAAACATAAAAATCTCTCCAATAGATTCATCCCTAGGATACCGCACAAAAGATACCTGTATATATATACACCTATATACAATATAATAATAAATGTACACAAGTACACCGCACCCACAAGTCAACCTACATCCTAGGTGACTATCACTAAAACAATGTCCAAGTTCGCCTACTTACATTAGGCACTAGCTATCTAAGGCACTAATTTACACACGAAATAAGGCCCCGCATAATCACAGTTTGGACAAAAACAAGTCCTAGTTAGTCACCTACTCTAAGGTACTATTAATCTCAATCCGACCCGTATTCTTACAAGTTTCGCAAATAACGCACAACCGCCAATAAGTCTAAGACTAGGCACCTATTCCAAGGTCACCTAATTCCCTTAGACTATGCTCTGATACCACTTGTAACGACCCGACTTCGTTTTACCAAAAACACGACTTAATTTTTTTTTTTTTTACAGACCATCTGGACGGCGTCCAGTAACAAAGGACAGGACGGCATCCAACAATCGGGATGGCATCCAGTAACACTAAAATGTTATGTAACTGAACTCACCCAACCCACGTTATAATGGACGGCGTCCAGCCCATCTGGACGACGTCCAGCAGACCTGATCAGCTCCAATCCATTTCAAAACACACTTAACACTTTAAATCAACAACCAAACGCTTCGTAACAACCCAATCAAGTTTTACATCAACAAAACGTTAAATAAAAGTGTTTACATCACATATACGGGTTAAGAATCAATAACCTAACCCAATACCAAGAGCATAATCCCGGGGACTACCAAATCCCCAATCCGCGTCCAATCATCCAAATGCTACCCCATCGAGCCCATGCGCTCTTACGCATCTAGCCTAACAACTAGTTAGCTTCATAACCATAATACCTGTAAAAAGGTAAACAGCGAGAGGGGTAAGCATAAAGCTTAGTAAATGCAATAATTATACATATACATATATAACCTACTTACTTACAATCACTTACACAATTACCGCATACACGCTAGCAATTTAAATAGCATACCATCGCAAAGTATAACACTAAATCTCCACTACCGCAAGCTAGAACAACAATAGCATATAATCCGAAAAACATAATATGCTACACTACAACACAATAACCATGGTTAACCAATCGTACAAGGGAATGGTGCCCGCGAAAGACCATCGGAGTTCACAACATCCATTAGTGTTCTTAACACCTCGTATCACTAACCCCCGGGTGGCATCTTAACACCTCGATGCTTCACTCATCAAACATTCCGGAGTGGTGTCTTAACACCTCGACACTTCACTCCCGGGTGGCATCTTAATGAAAGGACCCGTCCTAATCCATCCGGACAAAGTCCACATTGATTATAAACGAATCACAACAGTTGATTACATCGCGAGGTTCTTGACCTCTATATGATACATTTTACAAACATTGCATTCGTTTTTAAAAGAAAAACTTTCATTTACATTGAAAGTTGACGATATGCATACCATTTCATAATATATCTAAACTATAAATGACTTAATAATAATCTTGATGAACTCAACGAATCGAATGCAACATCTTTTGAAATATGTCATGAATGACTCCAAGTAATATTTCTAAGATGAGCAAATACACAGCGGGAGATTTCTTTCATACCTGAGAATAAACATGCTTTAAAGTGTCAACCAAAAGGTTGATGAGTTCATTAGTTTATCATAAATAATCATTTCATAATTTTAATAGACCACAAGATTTCATATTTCCATTTCTTATAAACATACGTCCCATGCATAGAGACAAAAATATCATTCATATGGATTGAACACCTGGTAACCGACATTAACAATATGCATATAAGAATATCCCCATCATTCCGGGATCCTCCTTCGGACATGATATAAATTTCGAAGTACTAAAGCATCTGGTACTTTGGATGGGGCTTGTTAGGCCCGATAGATCTATCTTTAGGATTCGCGTCAATTAGGGTGTCTGTTCCCTAATTCTTAGATTACCAGACTAAAAGGGGGCATATTCAGTTTCGATCATTCAACCATAGAACGTAATTTCGATTACTTGTGTCTATTTCGTAAAACAGTTATAAAAGTTGCGCATGTATTCTCAGCCCAAAAATATAAAGGGTAAAAAGGTAAATGAAACTCACGCATATAAATATTGTAAAACAGTTAATAAAGCATTTGCATGTATTCTCAGCCCAAAACGTAAAGAGTAAAAGGGAATCAAATGAACTCACGCGTACAAATATTGTATAACAGTTAATAAAGCATTTGCATGTATTCTCAGCCCAAAAACGTAAAGAGTAAAAAAGGGAGTAAATGAAACTCACCTTTGTAGCACATCAAACAAATCACAGCGATGTGACCGAAACTCGGAATATAAGTAACCGTAGACCTCAACCTATAGAACATATGTTGGTCAATACGTATCTACGAAGTCTAAGTAGGTCCATAGTATAGGGGCTAAATAGTAAAATGTTTAAATCATTTAATCATCTTCATGTAGATGGTGTTACAAACAGAAGTATTAAACTTCAATTTCCTTCACATATTTTTACGTTTTAATTCAAAGTTTTTAAATAAAAAAAATGGGTCAATATATATAAATGATTATTAGTATAACTTTGTTGGTACAAATTTACTTGGAATTTATATGCTTTAAAACTCGACAATTTCAAATATAGCTAATATATTAACTTAATGAGTGCTTGTACAAATAATAAAAGTTGGACTTTAAGCTAGCACACATTAAAAATTATGACCATGAGAAAAAAATACGTTTTTAGCCCATAAAATAACCAATTATTATTGTTAAGAAAACTCAATCCACATGGCTTTCATCTTCTTCGTTCGTTAGAAACAAAAATTTAGCAGCTCGGTTTTCAAAATAAAAATATATAAAGGATATAAAACTTTCTTTGCTTCTAAGTTCTAAAATGTTTTGATATTCTAAAACATTAATGGACATAGATTAACATAACTTATATGATTGGAACATTATAATGAATATTTCAAAAGAATCAGTAAGAATCAATACCCAATTAGTTGTGTGGAACGAATTTTAGGCCATCGCATTCAAGCTCGAAGTCTCTTGTTGAAAACTCTATATTTACTCTATATTTGATGAAATTATCTTGTGTATCTTCTTTCGTTTATCGTCTTTTAAAGACATGCCAAAAATTGATCTTAAAAGCATTTAAAAATGTCGATATCAGCGCCACGTATTGTATGGCCCAACTTTAAATTCACAGTGGGATATTACGTGAGTGTAACAAAAAGTATGTCCCTACAAATATTATCAAGTTATTCGGTGGTTTTAATTATTGCACTTGTCGGTAATATTTAATTTATATTTAATCCACTATATTTATAAAGAAGTGTGAAGTGTAATATGAATATGGGTTATATATACAAAATATAAAATATAAACATGAGGATTGATGGTTAGATTGGACGCCCGCCCATATAACTTTTAATGATTATATTTTGCTTGTTTTACTTTCTCTACATCAATTACTTATTAAAGAAAACACATAAAATTCCAAAATTTCATTTTCATTTATCTATATCTATAACTTCATTTGTTTGTATCCTATGCTTCATGACTTGTTCCTTATGACTCATAGAAAGCTTGTAAGAGTTATTAAAAATCTTGTCACTCTTACATACATATATTAATATAATATTGGAAACCCTTTTTCTTCTTTTGAACATGTTCGTGAATATTGAAGGGATGGATAATTTCTCTATTTGTTAGTATTTTTATATAAGTATGCGTAATATAGAAAGGGTCCATGTTATTAGGACATACTTGAGTAGTTATATTAGTGCATGTTTCCATCTTAATTAGTTTAGTACTTGTCTTTATAGTCTTTGTGAACTGTCAAAAAAATCAAATTGACTATTCTAATATTGTGAGCTCACTTTATGCATATTTTAACATAATAATTTTAATTCTATCAAACCAACTCCACCTTTCAGCAAAATTATCATTATCCTATCTTATTATATATTATATTGAGTAAATATTTGGTACTACCTATTTAATTTATTCCAATGTGTCGATACATATACATATACATATATATATATATATATATATATATATATATATATATATATATATATATATATATATATAATTTTAAATTATATTATTTGCAAGATCAAAACCAAACTCCATTTAATATACAAAGCATGCACACACACAAAAAAATAGTCTAGAAATGAAAAAGCAACTTGACCAATATAGATTATAATATGTGTGTAGTGTGGTTACCTATTAATCCTTTACATACTAAAACTCATGCATAATGGTGTAGCTTTAGTTAATTTAGATTGTAGTTTTGAGTTCGTGTTCACACTACAATCAGTACCTCAAATTCACCTCAATTTACACAACAACCACTCAACTTTACACTTTCTCAGGGGTAGAAAGTGTAATATTAAAATAAAAGAAACTAATTTCCCAGAATTTATAACGGGCCCTATCTTCTCGCTCGGTGCGAATTAAATTATTTTTTTTTTCGAGACCACCGTTCAACTCGAAAAAGTCTCACGAACACAACGGGACTAACTATACGCGAAACGGACAACTTTAAAAAAAACGCTTAAGACAACGACATCTAAAACGGCGCTTAAGACATGAACCGTTTTCCCCTTTGTAAATACACAACGCTACGTTAAATATGAATACACAGGTCGAAAGCCCCCGCTGCATCACGTGGACCGGATCCGGACTAATTATTAGTTATTAATCATGTACTACGTAATAGTACTTTTTAGTTTTAATAACTAATAATACGGAGTAGTAGTAGAATATGTACATGATGAGAGAATGTAGATATCTAATGATCTAATTCTAATTCATAAGTTATTTATTACTACGTAATTAAATAAGTAGTTAGACAACTTGCACACTAAATAATACTAACAAAATTTAACATAAACATAAATAATACTCCGTACTAAAAAAAATACAAGCGTTATGATTCTATTTTAAGCTAGCTAGCTAGGCTAATTAAGTATGTGTGGTTAGCATGTGGGTAACCAATCACAAACATATATATGTTGGATACATGATGGCCACTATATATTTATATATGAGTATGATATGATCGAAGCTTAAATATGACCCAATATGGCCGACAGATTACTACATAACTTGTTTCTACTAAAAGTAATAAATAATTCAAAATAATATACACTTGGGACATTTTTAACACTACACAATTACTTATAAATTCTTTTGCAAGCATCTTGTACTTATTTATGTATTGTTTTATTAATATCGACTATATCATACTTGAATTAATGAATATCTTATATTTTGAAGTACACATTCATAGAATGATAATATAGTTATATTTATTTAACTTAACTAACGTCATTCTTTTTATATTCATTTAGTATTATAGATTTATAGGTCTAATATAATGTGATAACAATAATATAAGACTAAATATGAAACTAAAATAGTAGTCTTAATTTTGTGAATCGTTGAAAATAGTCAAAGGTCAAATGAATATATGAAACAGTTCAACATATTTCTGACTCAACATAACAGACTTTGCTTATCGTATTGAAATCATATAAAGATTAAGTTTAAATTTGGTCGGAAATTTTCGGGTTGTCACAGTACCTACCCGTTAAAGAAATTTCGTCCCGAAATTTGAGTGAGGTCGTCATGGGTAACAATAAAAATGTTTTCATGACGAATATGAGTTGATAAATTGAGTTTTATCATCATTGAGTAATATGGATAAAAATAATTCGATTATTCGAAGAGTACGAATGAAGCTATCGCAAAAGAGTGAAATGAGAAAGACAAGTTTCATCATAACTTCTGACTAGTCATGGTTGAATTTAGAAAATAAAGTTTGTCTTAACGTTTGATGTCGTCCTGATTGAATTCCGGAATTCAAGTAATTTTAAGAAAATTTTCGAAATCTAAAAGATTTGATTCTTTGGCGAATAAGGGAATTAAGATCTCTCTAATTAAATACGGTGATCTGCTTCGATTACTCTGTTTGATATTTCCATTATAAATTAAACTCTTCCGTTCCATTATTCTCACCATTCCTATACTTTCCTTCTTGTTTCATACATCCAAAAGATTCTGAAAATGCTTAATCCAGTTCTGATCCTTGTCCTCATCCTTAATATCGCCACAATCATTCTCCTTTTTCAGCTTCCACTAGAGGAATCTGCTTTCTTCTACTTCGCCCTTGGGATTATAATGTTTTTAATTCTCTCGTGTCTTTATGTTGCGATAAACATTGATATACACGGTTTGTAATTTATGTGTTGTTATCGGGCTTTATATTCTCCCTTATATTTCATAGCTCTATGCTTTTGTTTTCTCTTCCCGACTTCAAGTCAAGCGAATAATGGTCCAGAATTTGTAGATATAGGATTTCGAATGAACTTAATGTTCCAAACAAGAAAGAACGTAATAGCACGATTTGTTTTGTCAATTTACCAGAATCGTTGAGAATAGAACTATCATGAATATATTTCCTTAATATGTTCAGAAGTTAAGCAGAATGAAAAAGTTATGTAACATGGCACATGATGACGTTATGATCTGTGTATCATCACGTCCCATTAGAAACTCAACATGACTTACTGTAATATAATCACGTTGATCAAGTGTCATTATATTATACTAACTCATGCATCAGTTCCCAACATTACTTCAATAATAATCATATTTTAATCATGAAAGTTTACAGAATATAGAAACTAACAGTTTCTATATGATGTAACACTGATAGCACGAAGAGATTAATGATTTCAAAGAAGAATAGTTATAAAAATATCTTCAGAAATATGGAGGATATTTATTATGAAAGATATGATGATATCTTGGAATATCTATGATCGGAGGATGATGAAGAATATCGTCCACAAGGGTTTAGAGTAAGGAGCAAGACATTTGCTAAAGGCTTCAGCAGGCATTGAATCATTTGGATTCTTTGAAGTCAAACTTATTCTTTATGATTTGTCTACGGTTTCCTTCATAGTTTCGCATAATCTGCTTTTCGGTACTAAATTTTCTATTGAATGTTTCCAATATCATGATACACAGAAAACACGAAGAGGTATATAATTTCGGACGAGAATATTTATGAAAATATCCTCAGAAATATCGAAGATATTGATGATGATATTTTGGAATTTCTAAGTTCGATGGTTGATGAAGAAAGATTTTTCGCAAGATTTTTAACATGACTACGGAGTAGGATATTCTCTAAAGATTTCATAGGATACAGAGTCATCTGGATCCTTTGAATATAGGGTATGGTCCTTGTATTTGTCCTTGGTCTCCTTCGTGGTTAGCTCAATCCGTTTTTCAGTTCCAATTTTTCTGGGCTTTTCCAACATACTATTCTTTATCATTAAACTTCCGACGATTAAGGTCGTTTATGGTTGTCTACAGTTTCTACTGCTTCATTCAGCTTTTTCAACATTCAGAATATTGATTTGTAGACTGAGTGCTGTTCAGAATTTCAGAATGAAAGACCATAATTCTAAAAGATAAATAATGTTATACATATAACTGTTGATGTAAATATGCTGTGATTTTTTTAAAGTACTGATTGCTGATTCCCGGTAATTGTTATGGCAGTTCTCGTTACAAGATGCGGATGAGTATATGATAGGGTTTCAATGAATAAATATAATGATTTGTCAGAGAGATTTAAGCCAAGGAGCGACGAGGTTGCTGGTACGTCTACTGATAATATGGTGGGATATAAAAGGTTCCCCGGTAACAACAAAAGAGCACGCACATATATTAAGATTATAATAAGGTTAATCCGAATGAAAATCGAAGTTGACTTGTTGGAGCTGTGACAAAATTGACTAATTTTGGAAATGGATTGTAAAGTTATTTTCGGTAATAAAAGCGCTAAAGGAATTAGCACAGCTACGTGTTAAACATTTACTCAGGTTCCGAGTGTTTTCAGGAGCATAACTATATGCATCAATCTTTTCTCCCGTAAATAAAGTGCGGTTGATTCATCCTCTCGATTGAGGTGTTTTCAAGAATCATGAAAGGTTTGAACGCAGAATGTAATCGTAAAGATACAAATGATGTCTAAGATGAAATCAAGTGGCAACTTGAAGAAGTGTTTAGTTTCATATGTTATAAACAATATTTTAATTCATTTTAATTGTCTAATGTTATTAGTCCACGGTCGATAGTCCACAGTTGACAGTCCAATAATTCATATATAGTTTAATATATAATATTCGAATTAATTAATACGTGTCGTGACCCGTATACGTCTCAGACTCGATCACAACTCAAACTATATATATTATTGTAGAATCAACCTCAAACCTGTATAGAGAACTCGATCATTACTGCATATAGAGTGTCTATGGTGATTCCAAATAATATATATAGATGCGTCGATATGATATGTCAAAACCTTGTATATGTGTCCCGATATTTAAAGTGCGTAAAATAAATAACAAAAAATAAAAGACGATAATTAAAGTGCGTAAAGTAAATAACAGAAATTAAATGACATTAAATAAAATTGCGAGAATTAAAATTGTGATAAAACAAATTGCGATAAATAAAATGTAATATGGAATTAACAGTTAGCTAGGAACAGTTAGCTAGGAACAGTTAGCTAGGATTTTGTTAGCGTGGTTTCTTAACAAAATTTCATATTGTCAATTAGTCTGTTTCTAGTCAATTTTTATTGTGTCCATTATTTCTTCATTATGCCACTTGTTGGATTCTGATAGATCAAAATCCAAATATAAAATTGAATGAAAATGGTTATTTTGTGGTGAACGGATTCGTATAGCTGTGGTTGTAAGTAGGATAGTAAATAACAGTTGAATCAGATTCGTAGAATGTACAGTGTAACTTATTAATGCGAAATCTAAATATTCCTCGGGTATTACCTACCCGTTAAAATATTTTCACCATTAACAGTTTGTACAATAAAAATTTTAATTACAATCTTTATGAAAACATATATACATATATATTTTCTTCAGACATAATCATGGATTTAATGAGTCAATGTGATATTAAACTCATCAGATTTACGGCTAAAACTAGAGTACATAATCACTAAAACATTAAAGATTACATAATTGCCATGAAGGACGAAGATAGCTTATGTAGAACGATGATTATATTCGAGGTACCGAATGAGACGTTGAGGTGTGTGACGTTGAAACTTGGGTTGTTGGTGGTAATGGTATTAATGTTGTTGCTGAAGCTGGTAAGTTTTGCACCATATTCTGCAAATTGATTACTCGAGCGCGAAGCTTGCAGGCTTCTTCCATTATTCCGGAATGATTGTCGGTTGGAACGAGCGACTGAATAAGGTTTAGAATTGTGGATAGAATATAATCGTGTTAATATATTCGGGAAATGATGGTGAAAATGGTGTTTCGAACTGGCTCGCCGGTAAGTGCTTCAGGTTCATCGTCAAGAGGTAAATTCGGTTGATGGAGGGGTCGCCTTCTTCGTGTCTCCATTAATTAAGTCGATCACGAATCCATCAGATGAATTGAGGATGGATGATTGTTTGATTCATTCTGGTGACACTGCTTTCAGAGCTTAGGTGAATATCCATGTCGGAATAGCTGTTGGAACAACTATCGGAATAGCTATCGGAAACTGAGGGACTCGAACTGGTTGATGGATTCATCTCTACAATCAGATGAAGGATTTTCAATAAGAAATAGATTATAGGATGTAGATTAGTATCCTGCAATACATAATTTACATATGCTTTTATAATACAAAGATCTCATAAGTTACGGAGGAATCTACGGAAGCTGTCAGGCAAAGATAACAACAACAGATACGCTAAGATATGAATTTTGTCTATACACTATTCATGCAGTCAATGCAATAAGATTTGTCTAGACTAGGAATGATAAGCAGGTAATTTCCTAAGGATAATAAGTAGATGATTTTTGACACGAATGATAAGCAAAACTTTTGACATGCAGACACGGTCGAAGTCCAGACTCACTAATGCATCCTAACGACTTATCGGTTAGACACACTAATGTAGACCCGGTTCGCTAAGACCACCGCTCTGATACCAACTGAAAGGACCCGTCCTAATCCATCCGGACAAAGTCCACATTGATTATAAACGAATCACAACAGTTGATTACATCGCGAGGTTCTTGACCTCTATATGATACATTTTACAAACATTGCATTCGTTTTTAAAAGAAAAACTTTCATTTACATTGAAAGTTGACGATATGCATACCATTTCATAATATATCTAAACTATAAATGACTTAATAATAATCTTGATGAACTCAACGAATCGAATGCAACGTCTTTTGAAATATGTCATGAATGACTCCAAGTAATATTTCTAAGATGAGCAAATACACAGCGGGAGATTTCCATATTAATTGATTTCGTTGCGAGATTTTGACCTCTATATGAGACGTTTTTCAAAGACCGCATTCATTTTAAAACAAACCATAACCTTTATTTCATAAATAAAGGTTTAAAAAGCTTTACGTAGATTATCAAATAATGATAATCTAAAATATCCTGTTTACACACGACCATTACATAATGGTTTACAATACAAATATGTTACATCAAAATCAGTTTCTTGAATGCAGTTTTTACACAATATCATACAAACATGGACTCCAAATCTTGTCCTTATTTTAGTATGCAACAGCGAAAGCTCTTAGTATTCACCTGAGAATAAACATGCTTTAAACGTCAACAAAAATGTTGGTGAGTTATAGGTTTAACCTATATATATCAAATCAAAATAATAGACCACAAGATTTCATATTTCAATACACGTCCCATGCATAGAGACAAAAATCATTCATATGGTGAACACCTGGTAACCGACATTAACAATATGCATATAAGAATATCCCCATCATTCCGGGATCCTCCTTCGGACATGATATAAATTTCAAAGTACTAAAGCATCCGGTACTTTGGATGGGGCTTGTTAGGCCCGATAGATCTATCTTTAGGATTCGCGTCAATTAGGGTGTCTGTTCCCTAATTCTTAGATTACCAGACTAAAAGGGGGCATATTCAGTTTCAATCATTCAACCATAGAACGTAATTTCGATTACTTGTGTCTATTTCGTAAAACAGTTATAAAAGTTGCGCATGTATTCTCAGCCCAAAAATATAAAGGGTAAAAAGGTAAATGAAACTCACGCATATAAATATTGTAAAACAGTTAATAAAGCATTTGCATGTATTCTCAGCCCAAAATGTAAAGAGTAAAAGGGAATCAAATGAACTCACGCGTACAAGTATTGTATAACAGTTAATAAAGCATTTGCATGTATTCTCAGCCCAAAAACGTAAAGAGTAAAAAAGGGAGTAAATGAAACTCACCTTTGTAGCACATCAAACAAATCACAGCGATGTGACCGAAACTCAGAATATAAGTAACCGTAGACCTCAACCTATAGAACATATGTTGGTCAATACGTATCTACGAAGTCTAAGTAGGTCCATAGTATAGGGGCTAAATAGTAAAAGGTTTAAATCATTTAATCATCTTCATGTAGATGGTGTTACAAACAGAAGTATTAAACTTCAATTTCCTTCACATATTTTTACGTTTTAATTCAAAGTTTTTAAATAAAAAAAATGGGTCAATATATATAAATGATTATTAGTATAACTTTGTTGGTACAAATTTACTTGGAATTTATATGCTTTAAAACTCGACAATTTCAAATATAGCTAATATATTAACTTAATGAGTGCTTGTACAAATAATAAAAGTTGGACTTTAAGCTAGCACACATTAAAAATTATGACCATGAGAAAAAAATACGTTTTTAGCCCATAAAATAACCAATTATTATTGTTAAGAAAACTCAATCCACATGGCTTTCATCTTCTTCGTTCGTTAGAAACAAAAATTTAGCAGCTCGGTTTTCAAAATAAAAATATATAAAGGATATAAAACTTTCTTTGCTTCTAAGTTCTAAAATGTTTTGATATTCTAAAACATTAATGGACATAGATTAACATAACTTATATGATTGGAACATTATAATGAATATTTCAAAAGAATCAGTAAGAATCAATACCCAATTAGTTGTGTGGAACGAATTTTAGGCCATCGCATTCAAGCTCGAAGTCTCTTGTTGAAAACTCTATATTTACTCTATATTTGATGAAATTATCTTGTGTATCTTCTTTCGTTTATCGTCTTTTAAAGACATGCCAAAAATTGATCTTAAAGGCATTTAAAAATGTCGATATCAGCGCCACGTATTGTATGGCCCAACTTTAAATTCACAGTGGGATATTACGTGAGTGTAACAAAAAGTATGTCCCTACAAATATTATCAAGTTATTCGGTGGTTTTAATTATTGCACTTGTCGGTAATATTTAATTTATATTTAATCCACTATATTTATAAAGAAGTGTGAAGTGTAATATGAATATGGGTTATATATACAAAATATAAAATATAAACATGAGGATTGATGGTTAGATTGGACGCCCGCCCATATAACTTTTAATGATTATATTTTGCTTGTTTTACTTTCTCTACATCAATTACTTATTAAAGAAAACACATAAAATTCCAAAATTTCATTTTCATTTATCTATATCTATAACTTCATTTGTTTGTATCCTATGCTTCATGACTTGTTCCTTATGACTCATAGAAAGCTTGTAAGAGTTATTAAAAATCTTGTCACTCTTACATACATATATTAATATAATATTGGAAACCCTTTTTCTTCTTTTGAACATGTTCGTGAATATTGAAGGGATGGATAATTTCTCTATTTGTTAGTATTTTTATATAAGTATGCGTAATATAGAAAGGGTCCATGTTATTAGGACATACTTGAGTAGTTATATTAGTGCATGTTTCCATCTTAATTAGTTTAGTACTTGTCTTTATAGTCTTTGTGAACTGTCAAAAAAATCAAATTGACTATTCTAATTGTAATAACCCGAACTAATCCATTCGGACGGAGTCTTCAACAGTTGGTTCCATTGCGATGATCAACTCCAAGTAATGTCCTTAACATGAGCAAATGCACAGCGGAAGACTTAATTCATACCTGAGAATAACATACTTTAAAATGTCAACATAAAGTTGGTGAGATATATAGGTTTGATGCTAGCAGCGTTATAACAATGGAACACAAGATTTCATATATAAACATTTTAATAAAAATATTCTAAGTGGTTGAGCACTTGGTAACCATACTTAACATTTAATCACGTCGCATATTCCCTTTATTATGAAATCTTACTACACCGTACCAAGTGTAGTCACGAAACGAAGTACTGTGCAACCGTTGAATACTGGTCGTCCAGTCCGGTTGGGGTTGTCAGGCCCGATAGATCTATCAACAGGATTCGCGTTTACAATACCGCTGTAAATATTAGTTACCAAGCTACAGGGAAGTATGCCAGTGGTACAACTCAACGTAGAATATATTTTTCAGTTACTTGTGTCCATAACGTAAAACATAAAATACATGTATTCTCATCCCGAAATATTTAGAGTTTAAAAGTGGGACTATATACTCACCATACTGTATTTTGTAGTAAAAATACATATAACATCATTGAACAAGTATAAGGTCGGCCTCAGATTCACGAACCTATATCATTTATGTATATATATATTAACACATATAATGGTAATCGAACAAATTTATATATTGTTAGTGATTTAATTGTTATTTTAATTATGTGTTTCATTAATAATCTAATTAATATAAAATATTACTATAGTTATGTTAGATGTAATCATTATAGTTTTAAATAGCTAACAATTATTGTTAAAATAATATTGATAATAATAAATAAATATTTATTTTTGTTTTATAATAATAATAGTAATAATAACAAAAATGATATTTCTTATAAAAATGGTACTTTTAATGATAATAATAAAAATGATAATTTTCATAAACATTAATATTTTTAATACTAATGATATTAATAATACTAGTTAGAAAATAATAATAATAGTAATGTTAATAATCTAAGGATATTAAAAATAATAATATTTCATTTTAAGTCATCACTTAATTATAATTAATTATAAGTTTAATCATTTTTATCATTATATTTGTATTTATAATCTTTATGTATGTAATCATAACCTTAACTAATAATTATTTTCACTTACTTATAAACATAATCATAAACATAATAATAATAATAGTAATAAATATAATAACTACCTCAAAAGAATAATCTCCAAAAAACAAAAGTGGTTGTCCGGGCTCGAACTCACGACCTATTGTTTCCCGTACCAACACCCAACCATCTACTCTAGTTCTCGTTTCTGATTTATTTCATAACCCACGTCTATATATTTGTGTTCGGCCCAACTTAAAAACGGATCATGGTAACCCAACAAAACTAATCCAAAAGCTCACGGCCCAATTGCTAAACAATTTAAAGGTTTGATTTCTTTTTGATATATATTAATAATAATTGAACGGCTCTAAAAGAAAATGGGGCACTGGAACCCACGCGTTTTCTTGGATACCTGCTACCGTAAACATCATCTTCAAATATCACCATCGTTCTTTTGTTTTTCTCGCCATGTTTATTATACGTATTAAAACCTATCGATCTATTAATTCATCGGTTCATTGATCAATCAAACCACAATCATAAATGAATAGCAGGCCGCTGATTCATCAATCGGTTAGATAGGCCATCGATTTAACAACCACTATCGTAACAGTAACGGTCGGAAGAAAAGCAAACTTGGAATTATCTTTGATGATTGTTTGTTGTGAGTTGTGGTTGGTTGATGGTTGTTTGATTCAGTTGGGTTGTTTAATCGAAGTACACGAAGGAATAATAAAGGTGTAGTGCATCACGATTTGCAATAGTGTAGTAGCAGGTTTGGTTCGTTTAATGATGGGTTTCGAAAGAAAACAGAAAGTTCGAGCTGTAGTTTAGCAAGGGTGATGATTCTTAATGGTGACAACGTTCGAACAGAAAGGTAAACAAGAACAGAAAGTAGGTGAAGATTGGAGTGGTGGTTGGTTGTGAGGTGTGCTTAGTTAACAATAATCATGTGGTAGCAACAGATATGGTGGACGTGGTGATGGTTAGCTATGGTTACAGCTAATTCAGTGATCGAAGGGTGGTCCTCGGTTGTAGGGGTTGTGAAAGTGATGATCAATCTTTGATGATGGCGTTTGTTTGTGATAGAAAGACAGAAACGAGGAAAGGTTGCAGTGAGTAGGAGTCATGAAATAGAAGTTGAAGATGATGGTTGCATGTTACATGAATTTGGGTTGGTGATGGTGTTTAAGGAATGAAGTAAATAAAGGGTTCTTGAAGGTGGGTCTCGAATGGTGATTGTCGAAGAAACAGGGAAAGATGAATTGGTGTGATGGAAATAAGGTGGGTAAGTGTGGTGATTGTCTCAGAAAGAAGAGGATGGCCACGGTTTTTATGGTGATTTCCATAAGAGAGAAGAAAGGAGAGGGAGAGAGATATGGTGGTGGTGATCTCTTCAATATGTGATGATATATATAATTAGTTTGTATGTATACATGTAATAATAGAAGGTAATGATAATGGTAGGTGTGGTTAGTAGTGATGTTCAATCAAACATTAATATTTTGAAGTGTAATGTAAACGTGTTATATGAAGTCCAATAGTTTTTAGTTAATATAGATTAGTTCGTTGAAATTCGAAAATAGTGATAAATCACTATCATAATTCAATTCACGGGTTAATAAATATGTATACATGAGTATATATAAAACTTAGATGTTGATAATTTGGTGATTCATTGTACATATATATATGTAACTGATTGCACTCAACGATTTATAATAATAATATAATAATAATTAAAATTTAAAATATTTGATTTGTTATCTGTCGCCTTTAACGGACTGAATTTCGTACTCTGGGTTAATCAGTGGCGAAATCAAAGTGTTCAAAAATTCTTATTATAAATATCTTTATTTATTCTAAACATATAATATTTCAAATTATATTTCAATTTATTATTATATATCCATATAATTAAATATATATGTGTCTAATTACAAATAGTGATTCGTGAATCGTCGAGAACAGTCGAAGGTCAATTAAATATGAAACAGTTCAAAATTTTTGAGACTCAACCTAACAGACTTTGCTTATCGTGTCAAACATAATGAATCGTATCGAGAATTTCGTTTAAAATTAGTCGAAATTTTCCGGGTCGTGACAGTACCTACCCGTTAAATAAATTTCGTCCCCGAAATTTGGTAGAGGTTGTCATAAATAACAATAGGAATGTTTTCATGACGAATATGAGGTAATAATAGAGTTTTATCATTATTGGAAGATACGGATAAAACGATTCGATCATGTGAAGCACACGAGTGAAGCTATCACAAAAGAATGAAATGAGTGAATATGGAATTGTTTTAACCGATGACGTGGTTAGGATAAATTTTAGGAATTTAAAGAATCTAAAGAAAATCTTACGTAATAAGATTTGGTTCTTCAGCGATCAAGATCTTCTTTGAGTTAATGCAGCAAATCGATTTTGATTTCTTTGTCAAATATTTTACTATAAAGCTACCCCCTTCGTCTCCTTATTTCCATATCCCACATCTCCTACTTCTGTCTTCTATAATCATTGTCATCCACAGTTAATGTTTTCTCCCATTTGTTGCGATCTATACCCCAATTTCTACTTCGAAGCTTCATCCTTTCGTTTCCTTTTCTTGAGTTTAAGCGTCTCTTGTAATGGTCCAGAATTCGTAGGTATGAAAAATGAACATAACTGATGCTCTTAGAAAGAAATAGTAATGGCACGATTTTGATTTGTCAAATCACTAACATATCCAGGAAAATAGAACTATCAAGATGATATGTTCTTGATATGTTTGGAGATTGAATAGAATGTAAGAGCCGTGTAACATGGCACATGATGATGGTACTGTGAATCATCACATTTCATTAGAAACTCAACATGACTTACTGTAATATAATGAAGTTGATCAAGTTTCATTATATTATACTAATTCATGCATCAGTTCCCAACACTACTTTAAAACATTCATATTTTAAACTCGAAGATTTCAGAATTTAAAAACTAACACAGTTTCTTTTATGTTGTAACGCAGATTTTACGGAGTGATAAATGATTTCAGATAAGGGTAATTGTGGAAATTTCTCCAGAATTATGGAGAATAAGTATAACAAAAGATATGAAGATATCTTATAATATCTAAGATAAAATGATGATGAAGAATATCATCCGGAAAGGTTTAGAATATCGAGTAGGGTTCTTACTAACGGTTTCAGCAGGCACTGAATCGTTTGGATTCTTTGAAATCAAACTTATTCTTTATGATTTGTCCACAGCCTCTTTCATACTTTGCTCAATTCGTTTTCCAGTTCCCATCCTTTTCTTTTTCTGAGCTTTACCAACATACTGTACTTTGTCGTCAAACTTTTGACTGTTAAGGTCGTTTACGGTTTTTGCTGCTTCATCAGCATTTCCAGAACTACTTCACAGTTCAAGGTGTTTTTCAGAAACTTCACATTCAAGTATAAAATTCTTAGGGATAGACGCTATAGGTATAACTGGAGAAGTTCTGCGAGATTTTCAAAATACTAATTGCGGATTTCGCCAAAGAGATATCGAGCTGCTGGTACATCTGCTGATGATGTCGTGGAATATAAAAGGTTCTCCGGTAACAATGGCGAAAGGACAAGGTATAAATATCGAGGTTATAATAAGAGTAGTTCTACTGAGAAGTCGAAGTGGAGCTGTGACAAAATTGGCTATTTTGAGAAGAATTGTAAGATTGTTTTTGCTAATAAATGATAAGGAATTCGACGCAGATACGATTTAACTATAACTTTGGTTTCGAAAGTTTTTCAGGTGCATAACTGTATGCATAAGTCTTTCTTCCGTAGACGAGGTGCGGCTGGTTCAACTTCTCGATCGAGGTGTTTTCAAGAATCATGAAAGATTTGAACACGAATTGTAATTGTCGAGGTACAAATGAGGTCTAAGATAAAATCAAGTGGCAAACTTGAAGAATTGTTTAGTTTCATATGTTATAATCAACATTTTAATTCATTTTTATCGTCCAAAGTTAGCAGTCCAATAGTCCGATTGTCCAATGGTCCAATAATTTCATATATAAATTAAATATATAATATTCGAATCAATTAATACGTATCGTTACCCGTGTACCGGTCTCAGTGTCGATCACAAATCAAAGTATATATATATTTTGGAATCAACTCCGACCCTGTATAGCCAACTCCCACCTTCACATATAGAGTGTCTATGGTTGTTCCGAAATATATATATAGATGGGTCAATATGATAAGTCGAAACCTTGTATACGTGTCCCGTTATTTAAAGTGCGTAAAAGTAAATAACAGAAATTAAATGACGATAAATAAAATTGCGAGAATGTAAATTGCGATAAATTAAATGTTAATCAGTTAGCTGGGAACAGTTAGCCGGAACAGTTAGCGTGTAATCCTATCACAATTTTAATCAATTAATTCGTTTGTTTCTAACACTTTTTATTTTTGTCCAATGTTTTCTTCGTTATGTCACTTGTTGGATAGGTCAAAATCCAAATATGAAATTTGAATAGAAATGGTTATTCTGTGGTAAACGGATACGTATATCGGATAGTGAATGATCGTTGAATTAGATTCGAAGAATGTACAGTGTAACTTGTTAATGTGAATTCTAAATATTCCTCGGGTACTACCCACCTGTTAAAATATTTTCATCATTAATAGTTTGTACGAAGGAATTTTTAATTACAATCTTTATGAAAATATACTTGCATATATATTTTCATCGGGTGTAATCATGGATTTAATGAGTCAATTAGATATTAAACTCATTTGTTTTATTGTTAATACTGGATTACATGATCTCTAAAACATTAGAGATTACTTAGTCGTCATATTGAACGAAGGTAATGAGGTAGAATGGTACGTAAACCGAAGATAATCGATGTAGAACGATATGTAGAACGAAATAAAGTGGATAGAGCGATACGTAGAACGGTGATTATACTCGAGGTGTAATTTGTGACGTTGAGATTTACGACGTGGTTGTGGTTTGAGGGTGATAAGGATATCATTGACGTTGATGATGGTGGTACGGATTATGATGCTGGTGCTGCTTCTAGTGTTTGTAACCTCCGCACCAGATTCTCCAAAGCCATTACTCGAGCATGTAGTTCGTTAACTTCTTATATTATGTTGGGATGATTGACGATTGAAACGAGCGGGTGAGTAAAATTCGAATTATATAATCGTGACGGGGTATTCTAGAAATGAGCGAGAAAATGGTGTTTCGAATAGGTTCGCCGATAAGTGCTTCGGGTTCATCGCCATGGGGTAATTGGATGGATGGAAAGGATCTTCAATGTGAAATGATTTTGGGATGTCAGATGATATTCTAACTATATAGAATATCTATATATAATACTAAAGATTTCGTAGCCTACGGAGCAATTTACGACATGTGTCAGGCAATTCTACGACAGCAGATACTCTAAGATATGAATTTTGTCTATACACTATCGATGCACTAAATGCAGTAAGACGTGTCTAGACTAAAGAATGATAAGCAGGCAGTTTCCTAAGGATGATAAGCAGATGATTTCCGACTAGATATGATAAGCAAAACTTTTGACATGTAAACACGGTCGAAGTCCAGACTCACTAATGTATCCTAACAACTACCGGTTAGACACACTAATGGGAGACCTGGTTCGCTAAGACCAACGCTCTGATACCAACTGTAATAACCCGAACTAATCCATCCGGACGGAGTCTTCAACAGTTGGTTCCATTGCGATGATCAACTCCAAGTAATGTCCTTAACATGAGCAAATGCACAGCGGAAGACTTAATTCATACCTGAGAATAACATACTTTAAAATGTCAACATAAAGTTGGTGAGATATATAGGTTTGATGCTAGCAGCGTTATAACAATGGAACACAAGATTTCATATATAAACATTTTAATAAAAATATTCTAAGTGGTTGAGCACTTGGTAACCATACTTAACATTTAATCACGTCGCATATTCCCTTTATTATGAAATCTTACTACACCGTACCAAGTGTAGTCACGAAACGAAGTACTGTGCAACCGTTGAATACTGGTCGTCCAGTCCGGTTGGGGTTGTCAGGCCCGATAGATCTATCAACAGGATTCGCGTTTACAATACCGCTGTAAATATTAGTTACCAAGCTACAGGGAAGTATGCCAGTGGTACAACTCAACGTAGAATATATTTTTCAGTTACTTGTGTCCATAACGTAAAACATAAAATACATGTATTCTCATCCCGAAATATTTAGAGTTTAAAAGTGGGACTATATACTCACCATACTGTATTTTGTAGTAAAAATACATATAACATCATTGAACAAGTATAAGGTCGGCCTCAGATTCACGAACCTATATCATTTATGTATATATATATTAACACATATAATGGTAATCGAACAAATTTATATATTGTTAGTGATTTAATTGTTATTTTAATTATGTGTTTCATTAATAATCTAATTAATATAAAATATTACTATAGTTATGTTAGATGTAATCATTATAGTTTTAAATAGCTAACAATTATTGTTAAAATAATATTGATAATAATAAATAAATATTTATTTTTGTTTTATAATAATAATAGTAATAATAACAAAAATGATATTTCTTATAAAAATGGTACTTTTAATGATAATAATAAAAATGATAATTTTCATAAACATTAATATTTTTAATACTAATGATATTAATAATACTAGTTAGAAAATAATAATAATAGTAATGTTAATAATCTAAGGATATTAAAAATAATAATATTTCATTTTAAGTCATCACTTAATTATAATTAATTATAAGTTTAATCATTTTTATCATTATATTTGTATTTATAATCTTTATGTATGTAATCATAACCTTAACTAATAATTATTTTCACTTACTTATAAACATAATCATAAACATAATAATAATAATAGTAATAAATATAATAACTACCTCAAAAGAATAATCTCCAAAAAACAAAAGTGGTTGTCCGGGCTCGAACTCACGACCTATTGTTTCCCGTACCAACACCCAACCATCTACTCTAGTTCTCGTTTCTGATTTATTTCATAACCCACGTCTATATATTTGTGTTCGGCCCAACTTAAAAACGGATCATGGTAACCCAACAAAACTAATCCAAAAGCTCACGGCCCAATTGCTAAACAATTTAAAGGTTTGATTTCTTTTTGATATATATTAATAATAATTGAACGGCTCTAAAAGAAAATGGGGCACTGGAACCCACGCGTTTTCTTGGATACCTGCTACCGTAAACATCATCTTCAAATATCACCATCGTTCTTTTGTTTTTCTCGCCATGTTTATTATACGTATTAAAACCTATCGATCTATTAATTCATCGGTTCATTGATCAATCAAACCACAATCATAAATGAATAGCAGGCCACTGATTCATCAATCGGTTAGATAGGCCATCGATTTAACAACCACTATCGTAACAGTAACGGTCGGAAGAAAAGCAAACTTGGAATTATCTTTGATGATTGTTTGTTGTGAGTTGTGGTTGGTTGATGGTTGTTTGATTCAGTTGGGTTGTTTAATCGAAGTACACGAAGGAATAATAAAGGTGTAGTGCATCACGATTTGCAATAGTGTAGTAGCAGGTTTGGTTCGTTTAATGATGGGTTTCGAAAGAAAACAGAAAGTTCGAGCTGTAGTTTAGCAAGGGTGATGATTCTTAATGGTGACAACGTTCGAACAGAAAGGTAAACAAGAACAGAAAGTAGGTGAAGATTGGAGTGGTGGTTGGTTGTGAGGTGTGCTTAGTTAACAATAATCATGTGGTAGCAACAGATATGGTGGACGTGGTGATGGTTAGCTATGGTTACAGCTAATTCAGTGATCGAAGGGTGGTCCTCGGTTGTAGGGGTTGTGAAAGTGATGATCAATCTTTGATGATGGCGTTTGTTTGTGATAGAAAGACAGAAACGAGGAAAGGTTGCAGTGAGTAGGAGTCATGAAATAGAAGTTGAAGATGATGGTTGCATGTTACATGAATTTGGGTTGGTGATGGTGTTTAAGGAATGAAGTAAATAAAGGGTTCTTGAAGGTGGGTCTCGAATGGTGATTGTCGAAGAAACAGGGAAAGATGAATTGGTGTGATGGAAATAAGGTGGGTAAGTGTGGTGATTGTCTCAGAAAGAAGAGGATGGCCACGGTTTTTATGGTGATTTCCATAAGAGAGAAGAAAGGAGAGGGAGAGAGATATGGTGGTGGTGATCTCTTCAATATGTGATGATATATATAATTAGTTTGTATGTATACATGTAATAATAGAAGGTAATGATAATGGTAGGTGTGGTTAGTAGTGATGTTCAATCAAACATTAATATTTTGAAGTGTAATGTAAACGTGTTATATGAAGTCCAATAGTTTTTAGTTAATATAGATTAGTTCGTTGAAATTCGAAAATAGTGATAAATCACTATCATAATTCAATTCACGGGTTAATAAATATGTATACATGAGTATATATAAAACTTAGATGTTGATAATTTGGTGATTCATTGTACATATATATATGTAACTGATTGCACTCAACGATTTATAATAATAATATAATAATAATTAAAATTTAAAATATTTGATTTGTTATCTGTCGCCTTTAACGGACTGAATTTCGTACTCTGGGTTAATCAGTGGCGAAATCAAAGTGTTCAAAAATTCTTATTATAAATATCTTTATTTATTCTAAACATATAATATTTCAAATTATATTTCAATTTATTATTATATATCCATATAATTAAATATATATGTGTCTAATTACAAATAGTGATTCGTGAATCGTCGAGAACAGTCGAAGGTCAATTAAATATGAAACAGTTCAAAATTTTTGAGACTCAACCTAACAGACTTTGCTTATCGTGTCAAACATAATGAATCGTATCGAGAATTTCGTTTAAAATTAGTCGAAATTTTCCGGGTCGTGACACTAATGTTGTGAGCTCACTTTATGCATATTTTAACATAATAATTTTAATTCTATCAAACCAACTCCACCTTTCAGCAAAATTATCATTATCCTATCTTATTATATATTATATTGAGTAAATATTTGGTACTACCTATTTAATTTATTCCAATGTGTCGATACATATACATATACATATATATATATATATATATATATATATATATATATATATATATATATATATATATAAATATATAATTTTAAATTATATTATTTGCAAGATCAAAACCAAACTCCATTTAATATACAAAGCATGCACACACACAAAAAAATAGTCTAGAAATGAAAAAGCAACTTGACCAATATAGATTATAATATGTGTGTAGTGTGGTTACCTATTAATCCTTTACATACTAAAACTCATGCATAATGGTGTAGCTTTAGTTAATTTAGATTGTAGTTTTGAGTTCGTGTTCACACTACAATCAGTACCTCAAATTCACCTCAATTTACACAACAACCACTCAACTTTACACTTTCTCAGGGGTAGAAAGTGTAATATTAAAATAAAAGAAACTAATTTCCCAGAATTTATAACGGGCCCTATCTTCTCGCTCGGTGCGAGTTAAATTATTTTTTTTTTTCGAGACCACCGTTCAACTCGAAAAAGTCTCACGAACACAACGGGACTAACTATACGCGAAACGGACAACTTTAAAAAAAAACGCTTAAGACAACGACATCTAAAACGGCGTTTAAGACATGAACCGTTTTCCCCTTTGTAAATACACAACGCTACGTTAAATATGAATACACAGGTCGAAAGCCCCCGCTGCATCACGTGGACCGGATCCGGACTAATTATTAGTTATTAATCATGTACTACGTAATAGTACTTTTTAGTTTTAATAACTAATAATACGGAGTAGTAGTAGAATATGTACATGATGAGAGAATGTAGATATCTAATGATCTAATTCTAATTCATAAGTTATTTATTACTACGTAATTAAATAAGTAGTTAGACAACTTGCACACTAAATAATACTAACAAAATTTAACATAAACATAAATAATACTCCGTACTAAAAAAAATACAAGCGTTATGATTCTATTTTAAGCTAGCTAGCTAGGCTAATTAAGTATGTGTGGTTAGCATGTGGGTAACCAATCACAAACATATATATGTTGGATACATGATGGCCACTATATATTTATATATGAGTATGATATGATCGAAGCTTAAATATGACCCAATATGGCCGACAGATTACTACATAACTTGTTTCTACTAAAAGTAATAAATAATTCAAAATAATATACACTTAGGACATTTTTAACACTACACAATTACTTATAAATTCTTTTGCAAGCATCTTGTACTTATTTATGTATTGTTTTATTAATATCGACTATATCATACTTGAATTAATGAATATCTTATATTTTGAAGTACGCATTCATAGAATGATAATATAGTTATATTTATTTAACTTAACTAACGTCATTCTTTTTATATTCATTTAGTATTATAGATTTATAGGTCTAATATAATGTGATAACAATAATATAAGACTAAATATGAAACTAAAATAGTAGTCTTAATTTTGTGAATCGTTGGAAATAGTCAAAGGTCAAATGAATATATGAAACAGTTCAACATATTTCTGACTCAACATAACAGACTTTGCTTATCGTATTGAAATCATATAAAGATTAAGTTTAAATTTGGTCGGAAATTTCCGGGTTGTCACACTTAACACCTCGATACTTCACCCCGGGTGGCATCTTAACACCTCGACGCTTCACCCCGGGTGGCATCTTAACACCTCGATGCTTCACTCGTCAAACATTCTGGAGTGGTATCTTAACACCTCGACACTTCACTCGTCACGTGAAATGTGGCGTCTTAACACTTCGACACTTCACATCTCTCGCTACGCAAATAAATACATCATATACATACACGTATAATTATTCCGCTCACCTTGGAATGCCCGCACAAGTCATGTACAATATGATCTTCGTCCACAAATCCGTGCAAGTAACCACCTATATCACACGTAGGTACAATATACACATAAATAGCCATTCTCTAAAAGAGAACTCGACACAAACATCCCTTAGCTGAGGGATCACACCTTGCTCGTCAAAACCCGCCCATTTAACACCTAATGGACACAAATCAATTACCACTTCGGGTGGTAATTCAAATCAAGACAACAAAGTACAATTTAACCCAAAATCATACTTTACCCCAATTAGACCAAACCTAGGTCTTAACACTATATTACTACTTAGGTAGTAATCATTTCAAACGCCAATTGCACCAAAACCCCAACACGTGCAATATTGGCCCATATTGCTTTTGACCACGTTTGACTTATGTTAAAAATATCATTTTAACCCAAAATCACTTCTCGCGAGTAATTACATCCAAAAACATCATTTAACGCTTAACAAAAGCATTTAACATTCATTTAATCCAAATTAGTGTCATCCTTAATTTTGACCTAATTAAAATTACTCATTTTGACCAAAGTCATAAAGCGCCCCATAATCACTAACGACTAGTGGTTATATTTCTAAAACATCAATTAACACCTAAATCAAGTATTTACATACTTGATTTACCAAAACTCGACTCAAAACTTAATTTGACACCGAATCAATCTTACTTGACCCAAAATACCCATTTGAACCATTTTGACCTAAATTAGGGTTTACACCCAAAAATCAAGTCAACACAAGTGTTCTAAGGTTTAACCAACACATGCAAGGTCCAAATTCATCAATTGAAACCCTAAGTCACCCATTTAGGCTTACTTACATGAATCTTACCCAAAACCCCCAAATTTCACAATAAATGGGTTTATAACTCTAACTAACACAAACCCTAACTCAAACAAGAAATCAAACACTACAATTCGGATTAGGGTTTACCTCAAGCACCAAAAGGAGCTCTAGTAGCTAGAATCACCAACAAGCACCAAGAACCACTCCAATTTGGGCAAAAATCACCACATTGATCACTAATCCAAGCTTCCTCTCTCTAGAAACTCCTCTCTCTCTCGCCAGGGTTTGGTTGGGAGTGTTTGTGGGTGAAAATGAGGATAAGGGTGAGTTTAGATCAGTTTTGATGGCCCAAACGACCCCCAAGTGAAAAGACTCAAATGCCCTATATTTAAAACTTTAAAATTTTACAGCTGGCCCGTCAGGCCATTTGGACGGCGTCCAAACCAACTGAGACTAAAACTGAATCTTGTTTTGGGCGTAACTTTCAAACCGTAGCTCCATTTTTTATGAATCAAATATCGTTGGAAACGTAATGATATTTAATATACAATGGTAAGGTCTTAGAACATCAAATCCAACTTTATTTGGGATCCAAATATACGCTTACATGCCTCGTATTTCAAATGTTGTTCGAAATAACACGTAACTGAAAACAGGTGTTACAGAATCGTTGGGTGTTCTATTATTGGATGAATCAGAAATTGTACGTAGGTATTAACATATTCTTGTTGCGGATCATAATATGGTATGTGTTGATCATTATGATATTGTTGTTCCTGTTCAGGTTCTGGTTCATATTGTGGCTCATATTGCATTTCTGGTTGTGGTTCTGGAACAAGTTGCCTAGATGATGATGATGCACCATCAGTATCGGTATTTCTCTGCAAAACACATTAAACACAAAATTTGTGCATCTAAATATGCATTAGTGTTAGCAAAATAACAAATTAAAACAATTACAATAACATGTTTAATCTATATTAAACTCATGCTCATTTTCACATTTTATCAATTCTACACTTTTTCAAATAAGCATATATGAAAATGTTTATAAAGTTCATAAGCATTCTACTCAAATAACATGTCAAAATAACCATTGCTAGCTATTAAACAAGTTTCAAATGACATTTACATCAATTTAATCAAGTTCATGAATTTTAGACCTAAAAAGTCTACTTTAATTCTCAAAAATCATGTTTAGGATCAAAGTTTGGATCATTTAGCTACCTAAACATGTTACACTACTTAATTTAGTAATAATTCATGACAAAAATCAGCCATAACCTGTTTATATCAAAAAGCCCCAAATTGCTCAAGAACACAAACCCTAGATTTCTAAAAATTTCGAAGTTTTTGGCTTCAAATCATGTTAAATAGCATCAATTTACGTTATACATGCATAATATACTAACAATTTAACTCTAATTATACTAGAAATTAACAAAATTAAATTAGGTAAAAATTAGCTCAAGAACACTAAAACTAAAAATTTAAAGAGTTTAGGGGTGAAATTTTTACCTTCCTTGAAAAACTTCTGAAGAAAGACATGATTAAAGCGGATTATAGCAAGAAATTTGGATGAATTTGGTGAAAAAATTAAGATTTTAGAGGTTTATGTGGGTGTATGCTCGTGTATGTGTGTGTTGTGTTATGAGACAGAGAGCAGCTCGCTGAGCATTTTGTTTCTGCCCAGTTTTTAGTGTCCTTGCGATCGCATGGCTTTACAGGGTAAATCCCATGCGATTGCATGGGGTCCTTTTTTTTTAATTAAAACCTTCACTTAATAAAACATAAATTAATAAATTTTAAAATTTTCTTTCTTTTAAGAATGAGGGCGTTTCGGATCATTGTCCTAGTCCGTCTCTCAACAAAGTTTTAAAATTTGTTACTTTTTAAGCGTCGTTTTAAAAGCAAAGATTTTTAGATTTTTTAATGTTTTTGGCATACTTTACTTCAATAAGATTAAAAATAATGATAATAAAATTTCTCGTCCCTCCCTTCGGTAAAGCAATTTCGGTTCAACGACCTAGTTTTCAACTCACGACGAATTTTAAAAATCATATTTTTAACTTAGTGAAATAAAGTAAATTTTTTTGTTTTTAAATTCACATAAAACTTAAATTGAAAATGCATAAAATTAAAAATTCATATAAATATCATTAATATTTTTATACATTAATTTTACAAACTTATATTAAAAATATTAATTTTTTTAAAATATTTAAAAACTTAAATGGATTAAAAAGTTTACAATATTAATTTAATATTTATATATTAAAAACAAGGTAAAAATTAAAATTAAAAATCTATTTGGTCTTTTTATCCCACTTTAATCAATCAAATATTATCAAAAATATACGCCCCTCTTTTTGGTAAAGTAATTTCGGTTCCATAACCTAGTTTTACTCCTGACGAATTTTTGAAATATTTTGGGTTGATTGATTAAAGATATTTATACCTTAAGAATAAACGGTAAATTTCGCAGTGATGTAATAAATTTTTGTATGATATCAATAATTTCGGTTACGCATACCTAATTTTATTGAATACCAATTTAATACTTTATAGCAAACGATTCAGCGTTTATTATCAAAAGGTTAAAAGAAATAAATAAAAAAAATAAAAACTGTACATACTTACCTGTGAGATAGAATTCTCAGAGACCTGCTTTAGCCGACTCATAGGAGAGTCGTGTGATTTGGTTCTCCATAGCTACATAAGCGTAACCTCGATTCTTCAATATCTTTTCTTCTAAACATATAAACGGTCCTTCTCTGCATAGAGTAACTAATTCGGTATTTGAATATGTTTGATTATTTGAACATTTACCTTCGTGTGACCATTTTCCGCATTTATGACCTCTTTCAAGGTGTCGTGCTCTTCTTTTTGTTGTGGATTTTGATTTTCCTTTACCAAAATGTGTCTTATGATGATCTTTCCTGAGTTCTTTTCTTACTCCGTCCATTTTTTCTCTCATGAATGATACCAGTTCACTCGAAAGTGTGTCATTATTATGTTTAGTAATCATAGCGTGTAGCATTAGACCATGGTTCAGATCAAAGGAATTCTTCATCTCGTAAAACCTAAAAAAATAAAAATTCAGAATGGAGGGAAAATACTAGTTCTTTAGGGTTGCTAGGGAAAGACCATTCGGATTCCATTCTTAGAAACTACACGAAAATAGAATATCTAACTCTAACAGAAATATATATTACCCTAAAAAGATTCGAAACTTCCCACACTTAGTTAGCTGTGGTATCGAAATTGTGATTAACTTCATCTTCAACTTCCATTGGACTATCTATGTAATGTTTAACTTTGTGACCATTAACTTTAAATTCAATCCCATTTGAATTTATTAATTCTACTGTTCCATATGGGAAAACTCTTTTGACTATGAATTATCCAGACCATCTTGATTTCAATTTTCCAGGAAATAGCTTGAATCGTGAATTGAAAAGAAGAACTCTGTCTCCTTCCTTAAATTCTTTTGAACTTCTGATTCTTTTATCATGCCATTTCTTCGTTCTTTCCTTATAGATTAACGAATTTTCATATGCTTCAGGGCTTAATTCTTCTAATTCGTTTAGTTAACTTAATCGTAAACATCCGGCTTCATGTAAATCAAGATTACATGTCTTCAAAGCCCAAAATGCTTTGTGTTCAATTTCTACTGGAAGATGACATGCTTTTCCGTAAACGAGTTTAAAAGGTGTGGTTCCAATTGGGGTTTTGTAGGCTGTTCTAAAAGCCCAGAGTGCATCCTCCAATTTCATGGACCATTCCTTCGGATTTGATCCCACGATTTTCTCTAGAATACGTTTTAAAGCTCGGTTGGTATTTTCAACTTGTCCACTTGTCTGTGGATGATAAGCGGTTGAGATTTTATGAGTTACTCCATATCTTTTGAGAACTTTCTCAAATTGATTATTACAAAAATGAGTACCCCGATCACTTATTAAAGCTTTCGGTGTTCCGAACCTAGCAAAAAGACGTTTTAAGAAGTTGACTACAACTCGTGCATCGTTAGTTAGGAGAGCTTGTGCTTCCACCCATTTAGATACATAATCAATAGCAACGAGAATGTAGAGATTATTATGAGATTTTGGAAATGGACCTATAAAGTCAATACCCCAAACATCAAATACTTCACATACTTGAATGACATTTTGTGGCATTTCATCACGTTGACTTATTTTTCCGGCCCTTTGACAAGCATCACAGGATTTGCAAAGAAGGTGTGCGTCTTTAAAAATTATAGGCCAATAGAATCCAGTATCGTAGACTTTTCTTGCTGTGAGTTGGGGCCCATAATGCCCTCCTGTTGGTCCTGTGTGACAATGGTTTAAGATTTGACTAGCTTCATCTCTGAATACGCATCGGCGTATTATTCCATCGGGACAACTTTTTAACAAATGTGGATCTTCCCAAAAATAGTGTTTTATATCACTAAAGAATTTCTTTCGTTTTTGGTACGACAACCCTTTTTCAAGGAATCCACATACTAAGTAGTTTGCATAGTCTGCAAACCATGGAATTTCATTATAATCTATCTTTAATAGATATTCATCTGGAAAGTTATCTTGTATGGCCGATTCATTTAGAACTTCTAATTCGGGATTTTCAAGACGAGAAAGATGATCAGCAGCGAGATTTTCTGCTCCCTTTTTGTCTCGGATTTCAATATCGAACTCTTGTAAGAGTAAGATCCAATGGATTAATCGTGGTTTAGCATCTTGTTTTGAAAATAGGTATCTAAGAGCAGAATGGTCGGTATAGACCACTGTTTTAGCTAGAACGAGATATGAACGAAATTTGTCAAAAGCAAAGACAATAGCAAGGAGTTCTTTTTCAGTAGTTGTGTAATTTGTTTGTGCTCCTTGTAATGCTTACTAGCGTAATAAATAGGTTGAAATCGTTTTTCAATCCTTTGTCCTAAAACGGCTCTCATTGCAAAATCACTTGCATCGCACATAAGTTCAAACGGTAGATTCCAATTTGGAGTTATCATGATCGGCGCATTAGTAAGTTTTTCTTTAAGAATATTAAAAGATATGATGCATTCATCCGAAAAGATGAATGGAGCATCCTTTTCTAGGAGTTTATTCATAGGAGTGGCAATTTTAGAAAAATCTTTTATGAAACGTCGGTAAAAACCGGCATGTCCTAGAAAACTCCTAACTCCTCTAACATTGGTGGGATGTGGAAGTTTAGCAATTACATCTACTTTAGCTCTATCCACTTCAATTCCTTCCTTTTAAATTTTATGGCCAAGAACGATGCCTTCTTTAACCATGAAATGGCATTTCTCCCAATTAAGAACTAGATTTGATTATTCACATCTAATAAGCATTCGTTCAAGATTAACTAGACATGATTCAAATGTATCACCGAAGACTGAAAAGTCATCCATGAAAACTTCCATGCATTCTTCTATCATGTCGTGAAAAATCGCCATCATGCACCTTTGAAAGGTTGCAGGGGCGTTGCAAAGTCCAAATGGCATGCGTTTGTAAGCAAAAGTACCATAAGGGCACGTGAACGTGGTTTTCTTTTGGTCCTCGGGTGCTATTGGAATTTGAAAGTATCCAGAAAAACCGTCAAGAAAACAATAGTAACTATTTCCGGCTAATCTTTCCAACATTTGATCAATGAAAGGTAAGGGAAAGTGATCTTTTCTGGTGGCGTCATTTAATTTTCTATAATCTATACAAACACGCCATCCTGTTACAGTCCTAGTAGGAATAAGCTCATTTTTTTCATTTGTGATGACAGTCATGCCACCCTTCTTAGGTACGCATTGAACTAGGCTTACCCATGGACTATCAGAGATTGGATAAATTAAACCTGCATCTAGCAGTTTAATAATTTCTTTCTTAACAACATCTTGCATATTAGGAAATTGTCTTCGTTGGCGTTGCACATACGTTTTATGACCTTCTTACATAAGGATTTTATGTGTGCAATACGAAGGACTTATACCTTTAATATCATGAATCTTCCATGCAATAGCTGGTTTATGAGCTTTTAGCACAGAAATGAGTCGAGATTTTTCATTTTTCGTAAGAGAATACGATATTATTACAGGTAATTCAGATTCACCATGTAAATAAGCGTATTCCAAATGGTTTGGAAGTGACTTTAACTCTAATATCGGTGGTTCTTCTATC
Organism: Rutidosis leptorrhynchoides; assembly: GCF_046630445.1. NCBI lineage: Eukaryota > Viridiplantae > Streptophyta > Magnoliopsida > Asterales > Asteraceae > Rutidosis > Rutidosis leptorrhynchoides. Next base: position 84,603,482 of record NC_092343.1, read on the forward strand.
AATGATTTATATCGATATCTGTCTTCTTCTTTTAGCATTTGAATTTCTTCTATTGTTGGTTCATATCCATTAGCCATAAGTGTAGCTAACATTTCAGCTTCATTAATTGGTTCAGTTCCTTCTCCTAAAGAACATTCTCCTGTTCCTTGTAATTCTGGAAATTCTTCTAACAATTCTGCATGTGAATCTATAGTTTGAATGTAATAACATGTATCATCTGCAGATTGCGGTTGTTGCATGGCTCTATCAACAGAAAAGGTAAAACTCTCGTCCTCTATACTTAGGGTCAGTTTCTTACCGAACACGTCTATTATTGCTTTAGCCGTGTTTAAGAATGGTCTTCCTAATATGAGAGGAACTCGAGAATCTTCTTCCATGTCCAGAATAACAAAATCTACTGGAAATACTAAAGTACCAACTTTAACTAGCATGTTCTCCATTATCCCTCTAGGATATTTTACTGATCGATCGGCTAGTTGTGTAGTGACCCGAACTTTTCCATGTTTATATATATTAATTGAGATTGATATTTACATGATTAAATGTTTCCAACATGTTAAGCAATCAAACTTGTTAAGACTTGATTAATTGAAATATGTTTCATATAGACAATTGACCACCCAAGTTGACCGGTGATTCACGAACGTTAAAACTTGTAAAAACTATATGATGACATATATATGGATATATATATAGTTAACATGATACTATGATAAGTAAACATATCATTAAGTATATTAACAATGAACTACATATGTAAAAACAAGACTACTAACTTAATGATTTTTAAACGAGACATATATGTAACGATTATCGTTGTAAAGACATTTAATGTATATATATCATATTAAGAGATATTTATACATGATAATATCATGATAATATAATAATTTAAAATCTCATTTGATATTATAAACATTGGTTTAACAACATTTGACAAGATCGTTAACCTAAAGGTTTCAAAACAACACTTACATGTAACGACTAACGATGACTTAACGACTCAGTTAAAATGTATATACATGTAGTATTTTAATATGTATTTATAAACTTTTGAAAGACTTCAATACACTTATCAAAATACTTCTACTTAACAAAAATGCTTACAATTACATCCTCGTTCAGTTTCATCAACAATTCTACTCGTATGCACCCGTATTCGTACTCGTACAATACACAGCTTTTAGATGTATGTAATATTGGTATATACACTCCAATGATCAGCTCTTAGCAGCCCATGTGAGTCACCTAACACATGTGGGAACCATCATTTGGAAACTAGCATGAAATATCTCATAAAATTACAAAAATATGAGTAATCATTCATGACTTATTTACATGAAAACAAAATTACATATCCTTTATATCTAATCCATACACCAACGACCAAAAACACCTACAAACACTTTCATTCTTCAATTTTATTCATCTAATTGATCTCTCTCAAGTTCTATCTTCAAGTTCTAAGTGTTCTTCATATATTCTACAAGTTCTAGTTACATAAAATCAAGAATACTTTCAAGTTTGCTAGCTCACTTCCAATCTTGTAAGGTGATCATCCAACCTCAAGAAATCTTTGTTTCTTACAGTAGGTTATCATTCTAATACAAGGTAATAATCATATTCAAACTTTGGTTCAATTTATATAACTATAACAATCTTATTTCAAGTGATGATCTTACTTGAACTTGTTTTCGTGTCATGATTCTGCTTCAAGAACTTCGAGCCATCCAAGGATCCGTTGAAGCTAGATCCATTTTTCTCTTTTCCAGTAGGTTTATCCAAGGAACTTAAGGTAGTAATGATGTTCATAACATCATTCGATTCATACATATAAAGCTATCTTATTCGAAGGTTTTAACTTGTAATCACTAGAACATAGTTTAGTTAATTCTAAACTTGTTCGCAAACAAAAGTTAATCCTTCTAACTTGACTTTTAAAATCAACTAAACACATGTTCTATATCTATATGATATGCTAACCTAATGATTTAAAACCTGGAAACACGAAAAACACCGTAAAACCGGATTTACGCCGTCGTAGTAACACCGGGGGCTGTTTTGGGTTAGTTAATTAAAAACTATGATAAAATTTGATTTAAAAATTGTTATTCTGAAAAAATGATTTTTATTATGAACATGAAACTATATCCAAAAATTATGGTTAAACTCAAAGTGGAAGTATGTTTTCTAAAATGGTCATCTTACCTTTACAAAAACGACTTGTAACTTATTTTTCCGACTATAAACCTATACTTTTTCTATTTAGATTCATAAAATAGAGTTCAATATGAAACCATAGCAATTTGATTCACTCAAAACGGATTTAAAATGAAGAAGTTATGGGTAAAACAAGATTGGATAATTTTTCTCATTTTAGCTACGTGAAAATTGGTAACAAATCTATTCCAACCATAACTTAATCAAATTGTATTGTATATTATGTAATCTTGAGATACCATAGACACGTATACAATGTTTTGACCTATCATGTCGACACATCTATATATATTTCGGAACAACCATAGACACTCTATATGTGAATGTTGGAGTTAGCTATACAGGGTTAAGGTTGATTCCAAAATATATATAGTTTGAGTTGTGATCAATACTGAGATACGTATACACTGGGTCGTGGATTGATTCAAGATAATATTTATCGATTTATTTCTGTACATCTAACTGTGGACAACTAGTTGTAGGTTACTAACGAGGACAGCTGACTTAATAAACTTAAAACATCAAAATATATTAAAAGTGTTGTAAATATATTTTGAACATACTTTGATATATATGTATATATTGTTATAGGTTCGTGAATCAACCAGTGGCCAAGTCTTACTTCCCGACGAAGTAAAAATCTGTGAAAGTGAGTTATAGTCCCACTTTTAAAATCTAATATTTTTGGGATGAGAATACATGCAGGTTTTATAAATGATTTACAAAATAGACACAAGTACGTGAAACTACATTCTATGGTTGAATTATCGAAATCGAATATGCCCCTTTTTATTAAGTCTGGTAATCTAAGAATTAGGGAACAGACACCCTAATTGACGCGAATCCTAAAGATAGATCTATTGGGCCTAACAAACCCCATCCAAAGTACCGGATGCTTTAGTACTTCGAAATTTATATCATATCCGAAGGGTGTCCCGGAATGATGGGGATATTCTTATATATGCATCTTGTTAATGTCGGTTACCAGGTGTTCACCATATGAATGATTTTTTTCTTTATGTATGGGATGTGTATTGAAATATGAAATCTTGTGGTCTATTATTATGATTTGATATATATAGGTTAAACCTATAACTCACCAACATTTTTGTTGACGTTTTAAGCATGTTTATTCTCAGGTGATTATTAAGAGCTTCCGCTGTCGCATACTTAAATAAGGACGAGATTTGGAGTCCATGCTTGTATGATATTGTGTAAAAACTGCATTCAAGAAACTTATTTTGTTGTAACATATTTGTATTGTAAACCATTATGTAATGATCGTGTGTAAACATGATATTTTAGATTATCATTATTTGATAATCTACGTAAAGCTTTTTAAACCTTTATTGATGAAATAAAGGTTATGGTTTGTTTTAAAATGAATGCAGTCTTTGAAAAACGTCTCATATAGAGGTCAAAACCTCGCAACGAAATCAATTAATATGGAACGTTTTTAATCAATAAGAACGGGACATTTCAGTTGGTATCCGAGCGTTGGTCTTAGAGAACCAGAATTTTGCATTAGTGTGTCTTATCGAGTTTGTTAGGATGCATTAGTGAGTCTGGACTTCGACCGTGTTTACTTGAAAAATGATTACTTAACAAATTTTGCTGGAAACTATATATTTTTTTAACATGTGAATATTATGTGATATATTAATCTCTTAACGCGTTTGATATTATGTGATAGATGTCTACCTCTAGAACAAGTCCCATTGGCTCACCTAATAATAATGAAGAGTCAAATGTAAATTGGAATGATTCGTGGACTGATTCACAAGTTCCCGAAGAGGAATCGGAACCGGATGAAGAAATAGAACCGGTGGGGGAAACAATAAAATGGTTAAGTAAAAGAAAATCCTCAACCAACCGACCAAGGTTAATTATGGTCAATGGTGTTTCCGCCAAAGAAGCAAAATATTGGGAGGATTACCAATTCTTCGATGAATCGGATTCCGAAGAGAATTCCGATGATGTTATAGAAATTACCCCAAATGAATTTAAAAAGGCAAAAGAAAATAATAAGGGAAAGGGCATAAAAATAGAGAAATCTAATTCCAACCCCGATGAACTTTATATGTATCGTCAACCCCCGAAGTCCTTAAGTTGTAACAATGACCCGGGAACCTCTAAACCACCAGGTTTTTCTAAACCAATGTGGAAAACGACGGCTCGTATTAGGGGAACATCATATATCCCTAAAAACTTGGCAATGTTAACTTTGACGTATATATTGCGGGGAACCCAAATGCTATTTTACGCAATGGGTTAAGAAATTATTTTGACTCAAAATATCCGAATATTGGACTTCGTGATTTAGAAAAAGCGGCTAACATGCAACATAAAGAAGCATGTTATGCTTACGGATTAGTAATGTTCGCTTCTCACCAAAGTGAGAACAAGAACATCGGGCTACAACTATTAAACAAAACATTCCCACAAGTGACGGAGTCGGTAATTGGGGTAAGAAATGAGGTTTTTAGATTGTTACGGGACTGTTGGACATTTCGTAACCCTCGTCCCTTTGACGACGTTACAACACGATGTCTTATCAACGGCCATAACGGTTATGTTCCACAAGACCAAGGATGGGAAGTAATCCTAGTAAAACCAGAATGCATGACTTGTTTCTGGACGTATGAATTACGTGTCTTTATTGCCTTTGCTGAACGACTTGTGTACTAGCTAGAATTATCTTCACAACCATCTTGTATCAAATTTATTGTGTACTATATTTCATGCTATATGTAAAATAAGCGGTATTGTAAGTTTGTAAAATATTGTGTAAAAGTTTGAACGCGAAATATTATTATAATCAGTTTTTCATATAGAATTGTAGTAGTTGAATTGTATATTAGCTACTAAGTATGAACTTAACGGGTAGGTACTACCCGAATTTAAACTTATAAAACGCTAATATGAAGAAAAAGCTTTTATAAATGAGTTCATATTATGCTACGAAATACTATTAACTACTCTTAATATTCTGTATGATTAACTTGTTCCATTTGGCTATTTTGAAGGAAATGGCACCGACTACTTGACACACCGTGAATATGAATGAAGAGGAATTCTGTACTTTTCTAGCTTCAAACATAGCCGCAGTACAGGCTGTGCTACATACCAATAATAACCTTGGATCTAGCAGTACAGGAAATCGTGTAGGATGCACCTACAAAGAATTCACTGCCTGCAAACCTTTGGAATTTGATGGAACCGAAGGACCGATCGGATTGAAACGGTGGACCGAGAAGGTCGAATCGGTGTTTGCATAAGTAAGTGTACTGAAGAGGACAAAGTGAAGTACGCTACGCATACCTTCACAGTTTCTGCGTTAACATGGTGGAATACCTATCTAGAGCAAGTGGGACAAGACGATGCGTACGCACTACCGTGGTCAGCATTCAAGCACTTGATGAACGAGAAGTACCGTCCCAGAACCGAGGTCAATAAGCTCAAGACAGAACTTAGAGGGTTACGAACCCAAGGATTTGATATTACCACGTACGAAAGACGATTCACAGAATTGTGCCTATTATGTCCGGGAGCATTCGAAGATGAGGAAGAGAAGATCGACGCGTTTGTGAAAGGATTACCGGAAAGAATCCAAGAAGATATAAGTTTACACGAGCCCGCCTCCATACAACAGGCATGTAGAATGGCTCACAAACTAGTGAACCAGATTGAAGAAAGAATTAAAGAACAGACTGCTGAAGAGGCCAACATGAAGCAAGTCAAAAAAAAGTGGGAGGAAAACGGTGATAAGAATCACCAATACAACAACAACAGCAATTATAACAATAATCGCAACAATTATCCCAACAATCGCAACATCAATCGCAACTACAACAAACGGCCCAACAACAACAACAACAACAACAACAACAACAGCAACTACAATAATCATCCCAACAACAATAATAACCGCAACAACAACAACAATCAGAAGCAGCTATGCCAAAGGTGTGAAAAGTATCACTCGGGGTTCTGCACCAAATTTTGCAACAAGTGTAAAAGAAATGGTCATAGCGCGGCGAAGTGTGAGGTCTACGGACCAGGGGTTAATAGAACGAAAGGAACAAATGGTGTCGGAACGATTAATGGCGGAGCAAGTAGTGTCGGAGCAAGTTATGCCAATGTAGTTTGTTATAAATGTGGAAAAAAGGGCCACATTATTAGAAATTGCCCGAACAAGGAGAACACGAATGGACAAGGCCGCGGAAGAGTTTTCAATATTAATGCGGCAGAGGCACAGGAAGACCTGGAGCTTGTTACGGGTACGTTTCTTATTGACAATAAATCTGCTTACGTTTTATTTGATTCGGGTGCGGATAGAAGCTATATGAGTAGAGATTTTTGTGCTAAATTAAGTTGTCCATTGACGCCTTTGGATAATAAATTTTTACTCGAATTAGCAAATGGCAAATTAATTTCAGCAGATAATATATGTCGGAATCGAGAAATTAAACTGGTTAGCGAAACATTTAAGATTGATTTAATACCAGTAGAGTTAGGGAGTTTTGATGTGATAATCGGTATGGACTGGTTGAAAGAAGTGAAAGCAGAGATCGTTTGTTACAAAAATGCAATTCGCATTATACGAGAAAAAGGAAAACCCTTAATGGTGTACGGAGAAAAGGGCAACACGAAGCTACATCTTATTAGTAATTTGAAGGCACAAAAACTAATAAGAAAAGGTTGCTATGCTGTTCTAGCACACGTCGAGAAAGTACAAACTGAAGAAAAGAGCATCAATGATGTTCCCATTGCAAAAGAATTTCCCGATGTATTTCCGAAAGAATTACCGGGATTACCCCCACATCGATCCGTTGAATTTCAAATAGATCTTGTACCAGGAGCTGCACCAATAGCTCGTGCTCCTTACAGACTCGCACCCAGCGAGATGAAAGAACTGCAAAGCCAATTACAAGAACTTTTAGAGCGTGGTTTCATTCGACCAAGCACATCACCGTGGGGAGCTCCTGTTTTGTTTGTCAAGAAGAAAGATGGTACATTCAGGTTGTGTATCGACTACCGAGAGTTGAACAAACTTACCATCAAGAACCGCTACCCACTACCGAGAATCGACGACTTATTTGATCAACTACAAGGCTCGTCTGTTTATTCAAAGATTGACTTACGTTCCGGGTATCATCAAATGCGGGTGAAAGAAGATGATATTCCAAAGACTGCTTTCAGAACACGTTACGGTCATTACGAGTTTATGGTCATGCCGTTTGGTTTAACTAATGCACCAGCTGTGTTCATGGACCTTATGAACCGAGTGTGTGGACCATACCTTGACAAGTTTGTCATTGTTTTCATTGATGACATACTTATTTACTCAAAGAATGACCAAGAACACGGTGAACATTTGAGAAAGGTGTTAGAAGTATTGAGGAAGGAAGAATTGTACGCTAAGTTTTCAAAGTGTGCATTTTGGTTGGAAGAAGTTCAATTCCTCGGTCACATAGTGAACAAAGAAGGTATTAAGGTGGATCCGGCAAAGATAGAAACTGTTGAAAAGTGGGAAACCCCGAAAACTCCGAAACACATACGCCAGTTTTTAGGACTAGCTGGTTACTACAGAAGGTTCATCCAAGACTTTTCCAGAATAGCAAAACCCTTGACTGCATTAACGCATAAAGGGAAGAAATTTGAATGGAATGATGAACAAGAGAAAGCGTTTCAGTTATTGAAGAAAAAGCTAACTACGGCACCTATATTGTCATTGCCTGAAGGAAATGATGATTTTGTGATTTATTGTGACGCATCAAAGCAAGGTCTCGGTTGTGTATTAATGCAACGAACGAAGGTGATTGCTTATGCGTCTAGACAATTGAAGATTCACGAACAAAATTATACGACGCATGATTTGGAATTAGGTGCGGTTGTTTTTGCATTAAAGACTTGGAGGCACTACTTATATGGGGTCAAAAGTATTATATATACCGACCACAAAAGTCTTCAACACATATTTAATCAGAAACAACTGAATATGAGGCAGCGTAGGTGGATTGAATTATTGAATGATTACGACTTTGAGATTCGTTACCACCCGGGGAAAGCAAATGTGGTAGCCGATGCCTTGAGCAGGAAGGACAGAGAACCCATTCGAGTAAAATCTATGAATATAATGATTCATAATAACCTTACTACTCAAATAAAGGAGGCGCAACAAGGAATTTTAAAAGAGGGAAATTTAAAGGATGAAATACCCAAAGGATCGGAGAAGCATCTTAATATTCGGGAAGACGGAACCCGGTATAGGGCTGAAAGGATTTGGGTACCAAAATTTGGAGATATGAGAGAAATGGTACTTAGAGAAGCTCATAAAACCAGATACTCAATACATCCTGGAACGGGGAAGATGTACAAGGATCTCAAGAAACATTTTTGGTGGCCGGGTATGAAAGCCGAGGTTGCTAAATACGTAGGAGAATGTTTGACGTGTTCTAAGGTCAAAGCTGAGCATCAGAAACCATCAGGTCTACTTCAACAACCCGAAATCCCGGAATGGAAATGGGAAAACATTACCATGGATTTCATCACTAAATTGCCAAGGACTGCAAGTGGTTTTGATACTATTTGGGTAATAGTTGATCGTCTCACCAAATCAGCACACTTCCTGCCAATAAGAGAAGATGACAAGATGGAGAAGTTAGCACGACTGTATTTGAAGGAAGTCATCTCCAGACATGGAATACCAATCTCTATTATCTCTGATAGGGATGGCAGATTTATTTCAAGATTCTGGCAGACATTACAGCAAGCATTAGGAACTCGTCTAGACATGAGTACTGCCTATCATCCACAAACTGATGGGCAGAGTGAAAGGATGATACAAACGCTTGAAGACATGCTACGAGCATGTGTTATTGATTTCGAAAACAGTTGGGATCGACATCTACCGTTAGCAGAATTTTCCTACAACAACAGCTACCATTCAAGCATTGAGATGGCGCCATTTGAAGCACTTTATGGTAGAAAGTGTAGGTCTCCGATTTGTTGGAGTGAAGTGGGGGATAGACAGATTACGGGTCCAGAGATTATACAAGAAACTACCGAGAAGATCATCCAAATTCAACAACGATTGAAAACCGCCCAAAGTCGACAAAAGAGCTACGCTGACATTAAAAGAAAAGATATAGAATTTGAAATTGGAGAGATGGTCATGCTTAAAGTTGCACCTTGGAAAGGCGTTGTTCGATTTGGTAAACGAGGGAAATTAAATCCAAGGTATATTGGACCATTCAAGATTATTGATCGTGTCGGACCAGTAGCTTACCGACTTGAGTTACCTCAACAACTCGCGGCTGTACATAACACTTTCCACGTCTCGAATTTGAAGAAATATTTTACTAAAGAAGATCTCACTATTCCGTTAGATGAAATCCAAATCAACGAAAAACTTCAATTCATCGAAGAACCCGTCGAAATAATGGATCGTGAGGTTAAAAGACTTAAGCAAAACAAGATACCAATTGTTAAGGTTCGATGGAATGCTCGTAGAGGACCCGAGTTCACCTGGGAGCATGAAGATCAGATGAAGAAGAAATACCCGCATCTATTTCCAGAAGATTCGTCAACACCTTCAACAGCTTAAAATTTCGGGACGAAATTTATTTAACGGGTAGGTACTGTAGTGACCCGAACTTTTCCATGTTTATATATATTAATTGAGATTGATATTTACATGATTAAATGTTTCCAACATGTTAAGCAATCAAACTTGTTAAGACTTGATTAATTGAAATATGTTTCATATAGACAATTGACCACCCAAGTTGACAGGTGATTCACGAACGTTAAAACTTGTAAAAACTATATGATGACATATATATGGATATATATATATAGTTAACATGATACTATGATAAGTAAACATATCATTAAGTATATTAACAATGAACTACATATGTAAAAACAAGACTACTAACTTAATGATTTTTAAACGAGACATATATGTAACGATTATCGTTGTAAAGACATTTAATGTATATATATCATATTAAAAGATATTCATACATGATAATATCATGATAATATCATGATAATATAATAATTTAAAATCTCATTTGATATTATAAACATTGGTTTAACAACATTTGACAAGATCGTTAACCTAAAGGTTTCAAAACAACACTTACATGTAACGACTAACGATGACTTAACGACTCAGTTAAAATGTATATACATGTAGTATTTTAATATGTATTTATACACTTTTGAAAGACTTCAATACACTTATCAAAATACTTCTACTTAACAAAAATGCTTACAATTACATCCTCGTTCAGTTTCATCAATAATTCTACTCGTATGCACCCGTATTCGTACTCGTACAATACACAGCTTTTAGATGTATGTAATATTGGTATATATACTCCAATGATCAGCTCTTAGCAGCCCATGTGAGTCACCTAACACATGTGGGAACCATCATTTGGCAACTAGCATGAAATATCTCATAAAATTACAAAAATATGAGTAATCATTCATGACTTATTTACATGAAAACAAAATTACATATCCTTTATATCTAATCCATACACCAACGACCAAAAACACCTACAAACACTTTCATTCTTCAATTTTCTTCATCTAATTGATCTCTCTCAAGTTCTATCTTCAAGTTCTAAGTGTTCTTCATATATTCTACAAGTTCTAGTTACATAAAATCAAGAATACTTTCAAGTTTGCTAGCTCACTTCCAATCTTGTAAGGTGATCATCCAACTTCAAGAAATCTTTGTTTCTTACAGTAGGTTATCATTCTAATACAAGTTAATAATCATATTCAAACTTTGGTTCAATTTATGTAACTATAACAATCTTATTTCAAGTGATGATCTTACTTGAACTTGTTTTCGTGTCATGATTCTGCTTCAAGAACTTCGAGCCATCCAAGGATCCGTTGAAGCTAGATCCATTTTTCTCTTTTCCAGTAGGTTTATCCAAGGAACTTAAGGTAGTAATGATGTTCATAACATCATTCGATTCATACATATAAAGCTATCTTATTCGAAGGTTTTAACTTGTAATCACTAGAACATAGTTTAGTTAATTCTAAACTTGTTCGCAAACAAAAGTTAATCCTTCTAACTTGACTTTTAAAATCAACTAAACACATGTTCTATATCTATATGATATGCTAACTTAATGATTTAAAACCTGGAAACACGAAAAACACCGTAAAACCGGATTTACGCCGTCGTAGTAACACCGCGGGCTGTTTTGGGTTAGTTAATTAAAAACTATGATAAACTTTGATTTAAAAGTTGTTATTCTGAAAAAATGATTTTTATTATGAACATGAAACTATATCCAAAAATTATGGTTAAACTCAAAGTGGAAGTATGTTTTCTAAAATGGTCATCTAGACGTCGTTCTTTCGACTGAAATGACTACCTTTACAAAAACGACTTGTAACCTATTTTTCCGACTATAAACCTATACTTTTTCTGTTTAGATTCATAAAATAGAGTTCAATATGAAACCATAGAAATTTGATTCACTCAAAACGGATTTAAAATGAAGAAGTTATGGGTAAAACAAGATTGGATAATTTTTCTCATTTTAGCTACGTGAAAATTGGTAACAAATCTATTCCAACCATAACTTAATCAAATTATATTGTATATTATGTAATCTTGAGATACCATAGACACGTATACAATGTTTCGACCTATCATGTCGACACATCTATATATATTTCGGAACAACCATAGACACTCTATATGTGAATGTTGGAGTTAGCTATACAGGGTTAAGGTTGATTCCAAAATATATATAGTTTGAGTTGTGATCAATACTGAGATACGTATACACTGGGTCGTGGATTGATTCAAGATAATATTTATCGATTTATTTCTGTACATCTAACTGTGGACAACTAGTTGTAGGTTACTAACGAGGACAGCTGACTTAATAAACTTAAAACATCAAAATATATTAAAAGTGTTGTAAATATATTTTGAACATACTTTGATATATATGTATATATTGTTATAGGTTCGTGAATCAACCAGTGGCCAAGTCTTACTTCCCGACGAAGTAAAAATCTGTGAAAGTGAGTTATAGTCCCACTTTTAAAATCTAATATTTTTGGGATGAGAATACATGCAGGTTTTATAAATGATTTACAAAATAGACACAAGTACGTGAAACTACATTCTATGGTTGAATTATCGAAATCGAATATGCCCCTTTTTATTAAGTCTGGTAATCTAAGAATTAGGGAACAGACACCCTAATTGACGCGAATCCTAAAGATAGATCTATTGGGCCTAACAAACCCCATCCAAAGTACCGGATGCTTTAGTACTTCGAAATTTATATCATATCCGAAGGGTGTCCCGGAATGATGGGGATATTCTTATATATGCATCTTGTTAATGTCGGTTACCAGGTGTTCACCATATGAATGATTTTTTTCTTTATGTATGGGATGTGTATTGAAATATGAAATCTTGTGGTCTATTATTATGATTTGATATATATAGGTTAAACCTATAACTCACCAACATTTTTGTTGACGTTTTAAGCATGTTTATTCTCAGGTGATTATTAAGAGCTTCCGCTGTTGCATACTTAAATAAGGACGAGATTTGGAGTCCATGCTTGTATGATATTGTGTAAAAACTGCATTCAAGAAACTTATTTTGTTGTAACATATTTGTATTGTAAACCATTATGTAATGGTCGTGTGTAAACAGGATATTTTAGATTATCATTATTTGATAATCTACGTAAAGCTTTTTAAACCTTTATTGATGAAATAAAAGTTATGGTTTGTTTTAAAATGAATGAATTCTTTGAAAAACGTCTCATATAGAGGTCAAAACCTCGCAACGAAATCAATTAATATGGAACGTTTTTAATAAATAAGAACGGGACATTTCAAGTTGTATGCTTATTCGTGTTGGTTTCAATTCTCCAAGGTCTAGTTTAGCGTATAGTGAATACGGCAATAAATTTATACTAGCACCTAAGTCTGCCAATGCTTCTATTGAACTAAGACTACCCAGAAAACATGGAATTGTGAAACTTCCTGGATCTGATAATTTTTCTGGTATCTTATTCAACAGTACTGCAGAACAATTAGCATTCATAGTAACAGCCGAGAGTTCTTCCATTTTATTTCTATTTGTAATTAGATCTTTCAGGAATTTAGCATATCTTGGCATTCCTGAAATTACATCAATGAATGGAAGATTTACATTTATTTATTTAAACATATCCAAGAATTTGGATTGCTCGGCTTCAAGTCTTTCTTTTCTCATTTTACTCGTGAAAGGACCCGTTCATATACATTATAAACGAGTCACAATAGTTGATTACATCGCGAGGTATTTGACCTCTATATGATACGTTTTACAAACATTGCATTCGTTTTTAAAAGACAAACTTTCTTTACATCAAAAATTGACGGCATGCATACCATTTCATATTACATCCAACTATAATTGACTTAATATTAATCTTGATGAACTCAACGACTCGAATGCAACGTCTTTCAAAGTATGTCTTGAATGACTCCAAGTAATATCCTTAAAATGAGCTAATGCACAGCGGAAGAATTCTTTAATACCTAAGAATAAACATGCTTTAAAGTGTCAACCAAAAGGTTGGTGAGTTCATTAGTTTATCATAATCCATCATTTCCGTAATAGTAATAGACCACAAGATTTCAGTTTCTATAAATATCCGTACACTCGCAAGTGTATAAAAGTATTCTGTAAGTTGTAGGCACCCGGTAACAAGCCTTAACGTTCATGTTTTACCCTCTGAAGTACACCAGATCAGGTGTGTTTAAAATAACCTCGAAGTACTAAAGCATCCCATAGTCAGGATGGGGTTTGTCAGGCCCAATAGATCTATCTTTAGGATTCGCGCCTACCGTACATAGACAAGTAGTTTAATGTTACCAAGCTAAGGGTATATTTCTGGTTTAAACCCACGTAGAATTAGTTTTAGTACTTGTGCCTATTTCGTAAAATATTTATAAAAACAGCGCATGTATTCTCAGTCCCAAAAATATATATAAAAAGGGAGTAATGAAACTCACAATACTGTATTTCGTAGCAATTATGTATATGACGGCACTGAACAAGTGCAGTGTTTGTCTCGGATTCACGAACCTATATTAAGTATATATATTTATATGCTGGTCAATATCTGTCTAACAATTTAGGTCAAGTCGTAGTGTATCACAATCCTAATGCTCGAGACCGACATGCAAAAGTCAACAAAAGTCAACTTGACCCAAAATGACTTCCAAAATCTATACATGTTTATTATATAACTTATATATAGTAGTTTTATATATTTAAATATATTTATCAGATCTTATATACTAAATAATACAATTCATTTATTAATAAATAAAAATTTATATTAAAATTCATATATGATAAAAATATACTTTTATATATCTCAAATAATAAAATTTATAAAATTCACTTAATATCATAAAAATATAGTGGTATGTATTATTAATGTAATTACATTACGTGTGGTAAAAATATCTTTGTACGCATATTTATTTGATAAAATAATATTGATAATAATAATAATGATAAAAATAATAAAATGATAGTTTTAATAAAAATATTAATTTTTAGTAATAAAGATAATTTTAGTAATAACATCAACTGATAACAGTTATAATAATCATTTTAATAATAATATTAAAATTAATGATAATTCAGTTGACCATATCTTTTAATCCGTTCATCGAAACCACACGATTTCTAAATGAAAAGTTATTAATTTTTTCTTAAGATTTTCAACGACATGCATATCATATAACTTATCTCAGTAGCATATGTATCAAATTCGTGATTTATCATAAACTATTTAACGACGAAACTAAGCATACAAACATGCATAATCATATATACTCGAGCACTAGTCAGGGATACACTATTAATATATAAAAGATAAGATATGAATGCTCACGTATCAATATTGTGATTCAATATTGCTGGAAAGTACGTAGACGCAACGAAAATGATAAACGTTAGGTTGACCTCACGAGCAATACCCTCGATCAATACCCATAACCTTCATAGCTATAACCCATAATTTCCTTAGCTCTATCCCATTTGAAAACTTATTTTGAAATCGTCTGAATATAACTCCGTCGTAGTATTTTATGTATACTAATAATATCTTGAAATAATACTAAGTAAATATATATATATATGTAATTCGATTGAGAGAGTTTAGAGAAATATATTTTCAAGTTTCTATGAAATAATGAAACCTATTGAATTCTATTTATAATAGATTTTTGAATTATTAAAGTGAATTATTAAAGTATGAATTATTAAAGTGAATTATTAAAGTATGAATTATTAAAGTGAATTATTAAAGTATGAATTATTAAAGTGAATTATTAAAGTATGAATTATTAAAGTGAATTATTAAAGTATGAATTATTAAAGTGAATTATTAAATTATGAATTATTAAAGTGAATTATTAAAGTATGAATTATTAAAGTGAATTATTAAAGTATGAATTATTAAAGTTAAAGTAAAGTAAAAGTAAAGTAAAGGTAAAGTTAAAGTATAGTAAAAGTATAAAACTATGTACGTATAATACGCGTATAAAAATATATATAATATTAATTTAAATCGTTATATATATATATATATATATATATATATATATATATATATATATATTATATAAAATGAAATATAAATATCGTTATCTTTATCATACTGGTTAAGTAATGAGTTGTCAAAAAAAAATAGATTTCTTAAATCACAGTGGACCTCATAACATAGGCCCGTAATCATATCATAATGTATCTGATAATTCAATCATTTGATATTATCTCTTAATTATGTCGATAAATATATCGAAATAAATATGTTTATGTAAAGTATCATATATCTAATACTTTGTTAATGTTTTCAGTTAATATTATATATTATATATACATATCTATATACACATAATTGTTCGTGAATCGTCGAACACGGTCAAATGGTAATTGATTACATGAATGTAGTTCCAAACTTTTTGAGATTCAACATTACAAATTCTACTTATCGTGTCAGAAACATATAAAGGTTAAGTTTAAATTTGGTCGGAAATTTCCGGGTCGTCACAGTACCTACCCGTTAAAGAAATTTCGTCCCGAAATTTGATCGAGGTCGTCATGGCTAACTATAAAAATGTTTTCATGACGAATATGAGTTGATAAATAGAGTTTTATCATCATTGAGTAATATAGATTAAACAATTTGATTACGCGAAGAGTATAAGTGAAGCTATCGCAAGAGAGTGAAATGAGTAAACGTATATTCGTTTTAACCGATGACGTAGTTATGATTGATTTCCGAAATTCATGGGATTTAAAGAAAATCTTTGCAATAAGATTTGGTTCTTCGGCGATTAAGGAAATCAGGATCTTCTTTGATTAAATGCGATAATCTGTCTCGATTTCTCTGTCTGATATTTTACTATAATTCCACCCCCTTCGTTTCTTTATTTCCACAGCTCACACCTTCTAGTCTTTCTCCCCAATTCATACTTTAAAGCATTCGTTAATATGCTTCATCCAGTATTGATTCTTGATATACTTTTAACTTTCATATCTGTCATTCTTCTTTTTCATCTACCACCGGAGGAAGTTATATTCTTCTACCATTACCTTGGGGTTATTGTGTTTTTCATTCTCCCGTGTCTTTATATTGCTATACGCATTTATATACACGATTTGTAATTTCGGGGTTGTTATCGGGCTTTATATTCTCCATTATATTTTGGAGCTTCATGCTTTCGTTTTCTCTTCCCGATCTTAAGTCAAGCGGATAATAGTCCAGAATTCGTAGATATGAATTTTTGGATGAACATAGTTAATGTTCCAAGAAGAAAATCGTAATGGCACGATCTTGATTTGGAAAATTACCAGAATATCCGAAAATATAGAGCTATCAAGTTGATATGTTCTTAATATGTTTGAAAATTGGGTAGAATGTAAGAGTCGTGTAAACAGTACATGATGACGGTATGTTCTGTGAATCATCACGTTCCATTAGAAACTCAGCATGACTTACTGTAATATAATCACGTTGATCAAGTGTCATTATATTATACTAACTCATGCTTCAGTTCCCAACACTACTTCAAAAACATTCCTATTTTAAATTCAAATTTTTTTTTAAATTTAGAAACTAACACAGTTTCTTTTTATGTTGTAACGCAGATATTACGAAGAGATAAAAGATATCGGATAAGAATAGTTGTAAAAATATCTTCAGGAATATCGAAGATATTATAATAAAAGATACGATAATATGGATGATGAAGAAGATTTGTCTGTGAAGGTTTAGAATAAGAAGTAAGGTGTTTGCTAACGATTTCAGTAGACACAGAATCATTTGGATCCTTTGAAGGCAGGTTTAGTCTTTGTGATTTGTCCACAGCCTCCTTCATGGTCTCTTCAATCCGTTTTCCAGTTTCAAACCTTCTCTTTTTCTCAGCTTTACCACCATACTATTCTTTATCATCAAACTTTTGACTGTTAAAGTCGTTTACAGTTTTTGCTGCTTCATCAGCATTTTTCCAATTTCGGAGAACTAGTTCATAGTTTGGGATGTTTTTCAGAAAATTCACATTCGAAGTATGTAAGTCTAGGAGATAGACGTTATATGTATAACTTTTGACGTAAAATTGTCGCGAAATTCAAAATACTGATTGCTAATTCCCAGTAGTTGGTGTGACAATTATTGTTACAGGATGTAGGTGAGTACATGATGGGGTTTTAATGAATAAGTATAGTGGCTTTTCGGAGAGGCTTAAGTCGAAGGTTAATGAAGTTGTTGATAAGTTTACTGCTAATGTGGCGAGATATGAAAGGTTCCCCGGTAACAATGATGAAGGGGTAATTGTTATAATAAGGTTTATTCGTATAAACAAATGAAGGTGATTTGCTGGAGCTGTGACAAAACTGCCTATTTTGGAAAGAGATTGAAAAATTATATTTGGTAATAAATATCAAAGGATCTGACACGGATACGTGTTAAACTATAACTTTGGTTTCGAGAGCTTTTCAGATGCATGACAGTGGGTAATATGTGGTTGGATCATCATCTCGCATGTCTTTAGGAATTTCGAAGTGTTTGAACACATATTGTAATTGTTAATATACATATGATGTTCTAAGATTTTGAATGATACAAATATTTTTGTGAGTTCCATGAATAGAAATGAGGTTCTAGGACAGTTTTGAAGTCAAAGTATAGTTTTGAAAGATGTAGGAATCTAAGAGTGATGATTTCGGTTATATCTTGAATCGAATTCTGAGATTTCAAAATCAGAATATGTAATTAGATTTTGAATGAGTATGGTTGTTTTGATTTCTATAAAAGAATGTATATTGTTGTGAAAGTAGGGAGTATAATGGATGATTTGCTGAATCAGATTCGAAGAATGTAACATATTAATTGTGAATTTATATATCTCTCGGGTATTACCTACCCATTAAAAAAAAATTCACAATTAATATTTTGTACAAAAGAATTTTATTACAGTCTTTATGGAAATATATATGTGTATATTTCTTCAGATGTAATATTGATTTAATGAGTTAATATTAAATTAAACTCATTTGATTTATGGTTAAGGCTAGGATAGATAATTTCTAAACTTTAGAAATTACATAATCGCCGTAGAATGTTTCCCCAATGAAGTTATGAATCAATACTTCATCGTTGTGGTATTCCTTGGTATCTACATGGCTTATGGCGTCGATGCTCGTGGGACGGATTGTGAAGTTGAGGTTTGCGATGCGGTTGTTGTTAGTGGTGGTAATGGTACTGTTGATGTTGTTGATGGTGGTACTGGTTATACTGCTGGTGCTACTGCTGGTGTTTGTAACCTTTGCACCATATTCTCCAAAGCCACTACCCGAGAGCGAAGCTCGTTGACTTCTTCTATTACACCGGGGTGATTATCGGTTCGGACGAGCGGATAAATAAGATCTAGAATTTGGTGTAGTATATAATCATGACGAGATACTCTGGAAATGAGAGAAAAAATGGTGTTTCGGACAGGTTCGCCAGTAAGTGCTTCAGGTTCATTGCCAAGAGGGCAATGTGGTGGATGAAAGGGATCGCCTTCTTCTTGTCTCCAATGGTTAAGTAGATTACGAACTCATCCCCAATTCATCCAGAATAGATGATGGCTAATTGGTTGATCCATTCCGGTCACGCTGCTTTCGGAGCTAATGTGGAAATCCATCTCGGCATAGCTGTCGGAATTCGAGGAACTCGAACTGGTTGAGGGATCCATCTTGTATGATCAGGGAAAGAATTTTTTTTGGTATGAAATAGATTGTAGAATTTAGATTTGGTATTCTTCAATATATAATTTACATATGTATATATAATACCAAAATCCCATAAATTACGGAGGAATCTTTGAAAGATGTCAGTCAAAGTTCACAGTAACAGATATGCTAAGATAAGAATTCGTCTATACACTATTATGCAATAAATGTAGGAAAACGCGTCTAGACTTAAGAATGATAAGCAGGTAATATCCTAAGGATGGTAAGTAGATGATTTCCGACTAAAAATGATAAGCAAAACTTTTGACATGCAGACACGGTCGAAGTCCAGACTCACTAATGCATCTTAACAACTATCAGTTAGACACACTAATGCAAGACCTGGTTCGCTAAGACCACCGCTCTGATACCAACTGAAAGGACCCGTTCATATACATTATAAACGATTCACAATAGTTGATTACATCGCGAGGTATTTGACCTCTATATGATACGTTTTACAAACATTGCATTCGTTTTTAAAAGACAAACTTTCTTTACATCAAAAATTGACGGCATGCATACCATTTCATATTACATCCAACTATAATTGACTTAATATTAATCTTGATGAACTCAACGACTCGAATGCAACGTCTTTCAAAGTATGTCTTGAATGACTCCAAGTAATATCCTTAAAATGAGCTAATGCACAGCGGAAGAATTCTTTAATACCTGAGAATAAACATGCTTTAAAGTGTCAACCAAAAGGTTGGTGAGTTCATTAGTTTATCATAATCCATCATTTCCGTAATAGTAATAGACCACAAGATTTCAGTTTCTATAAATATCCGTACACTCGCAAGTGTATAAAAGTATTCTGTAAGTTGTAGGCACCCGGTAACAAGCCTTAACGTTCATGTTTTACCCTCTGAAGTACACCAGATCAGGTGTGTTTAAAATAACCTCGAAGTACTAAAGCATCCCATAGTCAGGATGGGGTTTGTCAGGCCCAATAGATCTATCTTTAGGATTCGCGCCTACCGTACATAGACAAGTAGTTTAATGTTACCAAGCTAAGGGTATATTTCTGGTTTAAACCCACGTAGAATTAGTTTTAGTACTTGTGCCTATTTCGTAAAATATTTATAAAAACAGCGCATGTATTCTCAGTCCCAAAAATATATATAAAAAGGGAGTAATGAAACTCACAATACTGTATTTCGTAGCAATTATGTATATGACGGCACTGAACAAGTGCAGTGTTTGTCTCGGATTCACGAACCTATATTAAGTATATATATTTATATGCTGGTCAATATCTGTCTAACAATTTAGGTCAAGTCGTAGTGTATCACAATCCTAATGCTCGAGACCGACATGCAAAAGTCAACAAAAGTCAACTTGACCCAAAATGACTTCCAAAATCTATACATGTTTATTATATAACTTATATATAGTAGTTTTATATATTTAAATATATTTATCAGATCTTATTATACTAAATAATACAATTCATTTATTAATAAATAAAAATTTATATTAAAATTCATATATGATAAAAATATACTTTTATATATCTCAAATAATAAAATTTATAAAATTCACTTAATATCATAAAAATATAGTGGTATGTATTATTAATGTAATTACATTACGTGTGGTAAAAATATCTTTGTACGCATATTTATTTGATAAAATAATATTGATAATAATAATAATGATAAAAATAATAAAATGATAGTTTTAATAAAAATATTAATTTTTAGTAATAAAGATAATTTTAGTAATAACATCAACTGATAACAGTTATAATAATCATTTTAATAATAATATTAAAATTAATGATAATTCAGTTGACCATATCTTTTAATCCGTTCATCGAAACCACACGATTTCTAAATGAAAAGTTATTAATTTTTTCTTAAGATTTTCAACGACATGCATATCATATAACTTATCTCAGTAGCATATGTATCAAATTCGTGATTTATCATAAACTATTTAACGACGAAACTAAGCATACAAACATGCATAATCATATATACTCGAGCACTAGTCAGGGATACACTATTAATATATAAAAGATAAGATATGAATGCTCACGTATCAATATTGTGATTCAATATTGCTGGAAAGTACGTAGACGCAACGAAAATGATAAACGTTAGGTTGACCTCACGAGCAATACCCTCGATCAATACCCATAACCTTCATAGCTATAACCCATAATTTCCTTAGCTCTATCCCATTTGAAAACTTATTTTGAAATCGTCTGAATATAACTCCGTCGTAGTATTTTATGTATACTAATAATATCTTGAAATAATACTAAGTAAATATATATATATATATATATATATATATATATATATGTAATTCGATTGAGAGAGTTTAGAGAAATATATTTTCAAGTTTCTATGAAATAATGAAACCTATTGAATTCTATTTATAATAGATTTTTGAATTATTAAAGTGAATTATTAAAGTATAAATTATTAAAGTGAATTATTAAAGTATGAATTATTAAAGTGAATTATTAAAGTATGAATTATTAAAGTGAATTATTAAAGTATGAATTATTAAAGTGAATTATTAAAGTATGAATTATTAAAGTGAATTATTAAATTATGAATTACTAAAGTGAATTATTAAAGTATGAATTATTAAAGTGAATTATTAAAGTATGAATTATTAAAGTATGAATTATTAAAGTTAAAGTAAAGTAAAAGTAAAGTAAAGGTAAAGTTAAAGTATAGTAAAAGTATAAAACTATGTACGTATAATACGCGTATAAAAATATATATAATATTAATTTAAATCATTATATATATATATATATATATATATATATATATATTATATAAAATGAAATATAAATATCGTTATCTTTATCATACTGGTTAAGTAATGAGTTGTCAAAAAAAAATAGATTTCTTAAATCACAGTGGACCTCATAACATAGGCCCGTAATCATATCATAATGTATCTGATAATTCAATCATTTGATATTATCTCTTAATTATGTCGATAAATATATCGAAATAAATATGTTTATGTAAAGTATCATATATCTAATACTTTGTTAATGTTTTCAGTTAATATTATATATTATATATACATATCTATATACACATAATTGTTCGTGAATCGTCGAACACGGTCAAATGGTAATTGATTACATGAATGTAGTTCCAAACTTTTTGAGATTCAACATTACAAATTCTGCTTATCGTGTCAGAAACATATAAAGGTTAAGTTTAAATTTGGTCGGAAATTTCCGGGTCGTCACAACTCGGGTAAGGAAGTGGTGGTTGGTATGGTTTAACATAAGGTTTAGCCTTAACTGTGTTATCTTCATTAACCTTTTCAACTACCGGTTCTTTTTCCTTTTCTTGCTCAGATTGTGGTTCTTGTGGAGTAGGAATAGAATCATCAGAAATTACAGGTATTTCAGGTGGTTTAAGTGTAATACCACTTCTTGTGGTAATGGCTTTAGCTGTTTCATTCCGGGGGTTAACATTTGTATCACTAGGTACACTTCCCGGTTTTCTTTCACCTATCAACCTTGCTAGGTTACTTACTTCTTGTTTCAGATTTTGAATAAAAGCTTGTTGATTTCTAAATGCTTGAGCATTTTGTTCATTGGTTTGTTTCTGAGATGTGAAAAATTGAGTTTGAGATTCAACTAACTTTGACATCATATCTTCAAAATTTGGCTTTTTATCATCGGTTTGTGGTGGTTTGTTTTGAAAAATAGGTCTTTGCTGATTGTAAGTATTATTGGATACTTGTTGATTACTAGGACCATGTTGGTTGTTGTATGGAACATTTCGGGTATAATTCTGGTTTTGATTGTAGATTGGTCTTGGCGATTGATAATTATTCTGATAATTATTTCCAGGCCTTTGGTTCATGTATGAAATATTCTCTCTTTGTTCCATTGTTTGTTTAATACTGAGACAATCTTTTGTCAAATGTGGTCCTCCACACTGCTCACAACTAATTCGTATTGAGTGAATATCTTTAGTCATATTTTCCATTCGTCTCTTGACAGCATCTATCTTTGCGGAAATGGAATCAAAGTCATGGCTAGAATCGGCTCTAGTTGCTTTAGATGATCTAACGATATCTTTTTCTTGGTGCCACTCATGTGAGTGGGAAGCAGTGTTATCAATAATTTTGTAAGCTTCAGTTGCGGTTTTCTTCATAATGGAACCACCAGCTGCTATATCGATGTCTTTTCGTGTAGTGATGTGGCATCCTTGATAGAATATTTGTACTATTTGATAAGTGTCTAAACCATGTTGCGGACATCCTCTCAATAACTTTCCAAATCTTGTCCACGCCTCATATAGAGTTTCATTTGGCTTTTGTGTGAACGTAACTATTTCTCCTTGAAGTCTCACGGCTTTAGATGCCGGAAAGAATTGTTTAAGAAATTTTTCAACTAAAACGTCCCATTTATCAATCGCCCCTTCAGGTAACGATTCTAACCAATCTTTGGCTTCTCCCTTTAAAGTCCAGGAAAATAACATGAGATAGATCTGTTCATCCTCAACTTCTCTTATTTTAAATAGAGTACAGATCCTATTAAAAGTTCGAAGATGTTCGTTTGGATCTTCCTTCGGCGCACCACTAAATTGGCATTGATTAGTTATCATGTGTAGGATTTTTCCTTTGATTTCATAATCTGGCGCATTAATGTCTGGTTGAGTAATTGCGTGACCTTGGCCAGTGCGTTTAGCTCGCATTCGGTCTTCCATACTTAAAGGTTCCAGATTTTTCATGATTGAATTTGTTGAATCTAAATCACTAAAGGATTCTGACTTAATGGTTTCGTCCTCAACAATTTCTGGATGAGTGATTTGTGGTTCAGGAGGAATGATTAATTGTTTAGGATCTCTGAATTGTCCCTGAATATCCTCCGGATTCTCAATTGTGAGGTCGGGTTCAAAAAATGGATTATCGAAAATTTGAATTGGAGTACTTGGTCGACTGGATGACAATTCTAAAGAAAAATCAACGGGAACAATATTGGCTAGATGTCTTGATCGAGTTACAGGTGGTGAACGTTTTGCTCGGTGCATTCAATGAATATCTTATTAGTTATAAAAATAAAAATTATCTAAGTTATCAAATTAATAGACTTTTCTGATTTTGCCCATGATTCGAATAGCCAATAGATGCAGCAGGTAGCCAGGACCCTTTAAATCGGAAGCCCACAACTCGCCACTAACAAATCCAACTATTACTACGAACCAGAAAATTTTGGATGTCTATCAATTTAACCACTTAAAATAATTTTTCTTCAAGGTTTAAAGAAATTTAGAGAAGAAATAGAAAATTCTATGTCCTAAAAACTAGAGCGTCGAGAAATAAAAAAGAAAAAGAGTGCGTCGAAAAACGTCGAAAACTAAAAGATCGAAAAATAATAAAAAGAACGTAGCGCGTCGAAACTTAAAAGTCTAAAAACTAAGAATTAAAACTTCCGTCTAAAAGTATTAAAGCTTAAAAGGAATACTATATCCAAAACGGCAATAACTTAAAAAGGTACTAAAATCTTAAAACGGCGTCGCAAAATTCTAAAGCACCTAAATCTTATTCTAAAGAAAAAGCATTAAGGGATTTTACGGCAAAGCCTAAAAATCTAGAAATAAAAATAACTATGGGAAAACTATATTAAAAACTAATTACGAGCGATAAAAATAAATATTACGAATAAACGATTAAAAAGATACAATTTTAAAAAGATATAAAAAATAAAATTACTTATTTTTATAAAAATATTATTTTTATATTATTATTTTATAAAAGTATCAATTTATAATTAATAAATCTACTTAAAACTAAAATTACAAATTAAATAAAACTAAAACAAATTAATTTAATAACTAACCCTAATTAGGGTTTAATATTAATAATAATTAATAAAAATCCGTAATTAATGTTGTACCAGAATCAATTCAGACGTGTCAGACCAGGTCATGCGGTCGCATGGCCTTAATACTCCAATCTCATAAGGTCGCATGGAGTCGGATACCAGGCCACTTGTTTAACTATCATTCAATTAAACAAATATAAAGCTCATTAATAGCCTATAGTCTAATTTCCACAAGTGTCGTTCTTTTGTCCAAACCCCAATTATGGTACAAAGCCCAAATACCCCGTCTTTAATATTTTAGCCCAACATCACGATTACTTCGGCTTAAATAAGCATAATAATAACTTAGCTACGAGACATTAATTTAAAAAGGTTGAACATAACTTACAATGATTAATAATAGCGTAGCGTTACACGGACAGAATTTCGACTTACACACTTACAACATTCGCTAACATACCCTTATTATTATTATTATTATTAAATTAAAATTAAAATTAAAATTATAATATATATATATATATATATATATATATATATATATATATATATATATATATATATATATATATATATATATATATATATATATATATATATATTACGTGAGAGATAGAGAGAAAAAGGAGTATATAAATCGACTGAATTCGTTGCTTTTTATAGGATGTGGCCTGCTACAGTGATCCATGCGATTGCATGGCATTTGTGCCTTCTGGCCATGCGATCGCATGGCCTGGGAATCCAGCTCACAATTGTTTGTTTGCTAGTTTGCCGACGGTTTTATATATAATATAATATATATATATAATTTTAAGAATCAATTATATATTATATTATATTCATGTGCATAGTTGACTTGTAATTTTTAGTCCATTGCGTCGAGCGTTGAGAGTTGACTTTGGTCCCGTTTCCCGATTTTCGAACGTCCTTTCGTACTATTTAATATCTTGTACTTTGCGTTTTGCGGCTCGTACTCTTGTAACTTTTTGACGTTTCTCATCAATAATTTGAACCTCTTGGATTGTACTTTATACTTTTGAGCTTTTTGGTCGTTTGCGTCTTCAATTCGTCGAATCTGTATTTTGTCTTCACCTTTTATTATTTAAAAGAATATCACTTGTAAATAGAATAATTGCAACTAAAAGCTTGTCTTTCTTGAGGGATAATGCTATGAAATATATGTTCGTTTTTAGCATTATCAATTTTGAAAAATGAAAAGTGAAAATGGGGTAAGGGAGGGTTTTGGCCGAATTTTTGAGAGGGGTGGGCCCCTCATGGCCCACTTTGGCCAAATGGAAGAATACTTGTGGCCCGATCGCCCGAACGAAGCCCGAAACGCGATAACACCGCTACGCGATTAAATATTCAGAGAGATAACATATACACAATAAATAAAATATATAAACACTATATATAATCATATGACATCAAAATATCATATTTAAAATAATTTGGATTTAAAAATCCCAAAAGCTTGACCGTTGGTTTGAAAACCGAAAAGATTCGCCGGATAGAAATCCGCGACACGTAGAAACGTATAACTTAAAATATGAATACAAATATTCACATAGCACATAAATAATTAATATATTATTACAAAAATAATAATATAGGTCATAGAAATGACGTGGCACGAATAACAGTTAACGATCGTTAAATAATAAACGGTAAAAGATAACGGAAAAAGTAGGGTCGTTACAACCGCCACCGCCATACAACCCGCCACCACCGCAGACTAGCCTCAAATCACTAAAAATCCACCTTCCATCCTTTGACGGTACCGCACCCCTAGATTGGATGTTCCAAGCCGATCAATACTTCTCGTTCTACAACATTCCCAATGATCAACGGGTCTCTCTCGCTTCATTCCACTTCCAAGGTGAAGCCCTTAGTTGGTTCAAGTATCTTCACAACAACCACTTGCTCGGTGATTGGATGATGTGTAGCGACCCGACCAAAACGTCATTGACGGCGCCGTCTACTTAGGTCCCGTTACGTGGTCATAAGTCATTAAAATGACGTTTGACCAAAACATGTCGCATTCATTTCAAATGTAGGGATGGTTCAAGTTTACAAAAGTAGTTCTACAACGAGTTACGTTACAAAGTTTATAAGTACAAATGAAACCCATGCGACACAAGTAAAAGTAAAGTCAAAAGATGCTCCATGTATGCATGTATACTCGACATCCAAGCAAGTATCAAAAGTGAGCGGAAGCATGTATCATATATCATTCAAGAACCTGAGAAAACATATAGAAAACTGTCAACGAAAAACGTTGGTGAAATCATAGGTGTAGTAATAAACGTTGTTTTTGAATCACAAGATTTTGTATTCCCATAACGTAGATTATCCAAAACATTTGCATTCCAAAAGTGTTGTTATACGCGAGCACTCAATTATCAAGACTTAACCAACGTTACCCCATCACACAGTGTTAGAACCTACACTAAAACACGAAAATATATTTCATCCACATAACGGTAGCGAACCGTCTGAATGAGGGTTTGTCAAACCCATATGGATCCATACAACATAAGTTCTCGCTTACACCCGGCAAGTGTAACTAATGATAATCGAATTGAGGCATTTCGTTCTAAACTCGCACGTGGAATGTTTGTTTTCGTACTTGTGTTCAAAGCATAAAAGTATGTAGTATAAAACTGTATATGTTTCTCATCCCATGATTTAAAAGTATAAAAGTTGTTGAAAGATGGGACTATGATCTCACCTCGAGTACACGAGTAATAAAGGTACTTCACAAGTAAATGTGTGCATGAAAGTTGTTTAGTCTTGACCTAAACAATTAGGGTTGTATCAATAACGATAAACACGATCGGTCAAAGATGTTCAATTAGTCCTATGGCTCGTTACGACTCGATTATATAGCATGCGAATCAAATTGTCAAGTTTCATGCAAGATACAAGTAAAGAATCATGTTAGAAATATTGTATAATCGTTTGGTTAAGTTTGACAAAAAGTCAAACTTGAGTCGGGTCAAAGTCAACACGTTCGGGTCGGGTCCCGAACTATTTTTCTGTGCTAGTTATTCATATATAAGCATGTTAGAACAAGTTACATGTGAATCGGAGGTCCAAAGCGTGCCAAACATTTTTCATATAATTGACAAGTAGGTCAAAACCTGGACACGCCTTAGGTCGCGCCGCGACCCAAGACTGCCGCGCCGCGGCATTTAACGGAAGCTGGTACCTGGTCAGTCTCAAATGTCCAAGTCTCAAATCAAGACTCTTTCAAGCATAAATCACAAACCGCTAACACTTAGAACTCGCACCTTATATCGTTAGAAAGCTAATTTGACAAGGAATACAACTAAACATGTCTCATCAAACAAAAGCATCATTTTCAATAACCGATTTCTCGTCCAGTGGTCATTAAAAGTCTATTTTCAAAGTTTCAAGTTCTCAAAACTCATTTTAAGATTCGGGAATCCAATTCACACATATGGTATGCCGTTTTGAAGGTAATGAAACATACATTACAACTAAACACTTACTAATAATATTTTATGGCATTCAAAACATCAAAAGTTCGTTTTAGGCTTATCAAACCCTAACCAAAATTCACAAAAATCACTAATCATGTATTTGAAGTTTTCTTAATCAACCTATGCATCAAAACGAAGCTAGTGATACTAGTAACACAATTAAAACATGAACTTAAACAATTTACAACATTAACTCATCCAAAATCAAAGATTAAGCAAACCCATTTTCAAGTTCATGCTAGTTACTCCAAAACAACAAATCGAGCATACAAATCATATATTCATGTTAGACTTGAGCCATAGACACTAATTAACAACTTTATAATTCAAAAACATCAAGAACACAAAATCTAGTGATTTTAGAAAGTTATCCAAATGAGATGAAATTGGTATCGAGTTGTAGAGGACAAAGAGAGGATTCCAAATATGTAATTTGTTTTGTTGCTAGCCTCCTAATCCGAATTTAGATGATGAATTCTTGTTTTGAAGATTGAGAGAAAAATGGTGAAAGTATTTAAGAAAAGAGAAATGAAATGGAAAATGAAAGAATGAGGTGGGTGTTGACAACTTTGACCTAGTCAAAGGTTTGGTCTTTTGGCAAGTCTAGTCCCTCAAGTTTATAAGTGGGTGCGTGAATTACCTAAACGAGATATTTTAGATACGCACATTAACGGGAGATGTTATAATCCAATAACGAAAATTATTAAGAATGTTAGCTAACGGAGGATACGAATATAGTCACGAAGGATATTATTTAAAATAAAAAGACGGGCGTTAAAATAATTTAACGGAAAATGCGGGATGTTACATTACCCACACCTTAAAAGAAATTTTGTCCCGAAATTTAGTTGGAAGTAATGGTCGATGTCTCTTACTTGAGACCTAGCGTTGTCAATCCTACGAATGAGTGAAGGTACTTCCTTGGGCGTTTCCACGATTCTGGATAGTCGAGGTTTACATCGTATTAAGGCTTAGTTTTACGATCCACAATTTCAACTGGTCTTTCTACGAAGAGGAGTTTGTCATCGATAGTAAGTTTATCTAGAAGAGTAGCACGTTCCTGTTCCGCATGACACGTCTCTAAGTTTGTTACATGGAACGTAGGGTAAACGGAAACTTAATTGAGTCAGAAATTCTAAACGGTAGGAAGCGGTTCCAATATGCCCGAAGATTTCAAAAGAATCAATATTGCGGATATGACTCTCCTCGATTTCCCAAAACAGATTACATCTTTTCGAGGTGCGGTTTTTCAATATTACACGGTTACTGACTTGGGATCCGGAAGGTTTACGTCTAACATAGGCATAGTCCTTTTGGCGACTACGGGCCGTCTTGAGCCCTTCTCTGGCTTGAACTATCTCAACGGTTATTTCTTGGATGAATTTCAGATCTGATGATTTGCTTGTCACCTACTTCGGTCCAACGAATAAGAGAACAACAATTGTGGTGCTGTAAGGTTTCGAAAGGTGCGGCGTTAATATACGAGAGGTAACTACCGTTGTAAGAGGGATCAACTAAAGGCGACAATACAAGTTTGTAACATGTCTTTCCAAGATTTGAATTGTACGTTTGCTTGGTCCGTTGGTTTGTCGATGATACATGGTACTCATGTTTAAACGTGTTCCTAAAGCTTCTTGTAAAACTAGAAATGAAACGAGTATTTCGATCCGAGATAAATGACAATGGTGCACCGTGTTGCAAAAGAATCCTCTAAAATATGCTTGAACAAGTTAGTTAGGGCTCGAAAGCGTTTGCTGGAACAAGTTTCTTATCGGCTACTGAAAAAAAAACGTTCGTAAGGGCTAGTCGCCCTCGTGGTGAATACTAGTAATATATGAAGAGTCTCTCTCTCCGTTGAGGATTTAGATAAAAAAAGGTTTCCTTATACGAAAGTATGAGCAAAAAAGATGCGAGTGAAGCGAGAACTTAGGATAGGATGAGTTTACACCTTGAGGTGGCCATGAGTTGAGGCTTGGAAGGGGAACGAGATAGTACGCGTAGTTGTATAGTTCGGGGTTGAGTAGTAGTTAGCCGATTATCAGAAACACAAGGACGTTAAGTCAAAGAAGAAGGTGGTATCCTGGGATTGGGTGTTATCTTAAGTTCCAGTAATATCAGATGGAAATGGTGAAATAGCAGAGCTATGTAACGTGGCACGTGATGACGAGAGGGTTGATCGGGTCCATAATTAAGTATTCATATTTTTCGTGCAAAAATAGCGAATTTCAGTTTCGTTGATTTCGAGTCGAGAAAGTATGCCTTTCGAGCGTTCAAGTAAAAATATTTCCATGTTTGAATTCCATTGTGCTAAACGAATTTAGCTGGTAAGGTTTGTGTGAATAGTTACGTTCAAGGTTCAGACACAGAGAGATTTAAGTTTTCCCCTTAGTGAGTTAACGAGGTTAAAGGACGAGTAACATGGGGAAAGTGGGGAACGATTTTTCGATAATTGGCGAGATCCAAAATTTTATGAATACATGATAGAGTCATGAGGGTTTTCCGATTACGTGTGGCTCCGATTGTGAGATTTATCATAATACCTTGACCACTAACAACATGGTCTAGAAATTTGAACTTCGTTTTACCAAAATCCACACTTGTAGAATTTGGCATAGAGTTGCTCTTTTCTCAAGAGTTCGAGCGTAAGGCGGAGACGTTGTTAGTTTACTTGAATAGATTTGGACATCATTTAAATACGGTAATGGATTTGTCTAGATAAGATTGCGTACTCGGTTCAGGAGGTCTATGAGTACGGACGGTGCCTTGGATAAACTGAACGGTACTAAAAGAAATTTATAACTATCGTAGCGAGTCCGGAAAGCGGTTTAGAAGACGTCATCTCCCTTAACCCTCAAGTGATGATAACCGGAACGGGGGTCGATTTGGAATACACACGGGGTCCATGTAATTTATCATGAGGTCATTGATACGAGGAAAAGGATATTGGTTCTCAACCGGAAATTACTTAGTTCACAATAATCTATACCTAATCGCAGGGAAACGTTTCTTCTTAACGAATAGGTTTTGAGCTCTTTAGTTCTATAGGTATCAAGTCAAAATTCAAATTATCCACTTAATAAGTTTAACGTACACCCCCCGATAAATTATCGGTACGTAATAGTTTTCCCGTTGGTCACTTGAATGGCGTAAGTAGTGTATAGGGAAAAATGGTGAAGTGCAAAGAGTAGGCTCCTAGCCTCGGATACAAAACATTTATTGACACACGAATCGAATAAGTAGGAACATGAGTTATTGAGAAGAAACGTACCCGTGACTAGTTCATTGTCATTTCGGGCATCCTGGGTGCAAATGTCGAAAGTTCAACCGCGTGCGTTGGTTTTAGCTTTATTCTTTGGGCATTCATTCCTAAAATGACCCGATTGGCCACATTTGTAGCAAATACCCGACTTTTGTGTGTTGGGTCCCTTTTGAGTGACGGGGGCGGTACTTCCACAATACTTGGCAATATGACCACTTCCTTGGCACCGATGGCAAATTAGTTTGCCACATTCACCAAAGTGATGCTTATGGCATTTGTTGCAAAAAGGTCGAGTCCCGGCATAACTTTTCTTGCCGACGGAGGTGAAAGGTTCCTTGGCAAAGTTGTTGTTGTTGTCGTTGCTTGATTGGGGAGCTTCCCATTTTCTTTTGTTGTCACCCGACTCATCCTCGACTTTAGATGTCGGCACTTCAATTTCGTCCACCGTTTCGATCAATTGGCGGGCCATATTCAAGGCCTCTTGGTGATTAGCGGGTTTGGATGACATTACTCCTTGTTTGATGCTCTTGGGGAGACCATCCATATAAAGTTCAACCCTTAGAGACTCGGTGGTCACGAGGTTTGGGCACATCAAGGCTAGCTCGGAAAATCCTTGATTATAGGCCTTTAGATCATTCCCGACCGCTTTTAAAGTTCTTAGCTCGTGTTTAAGCTTACGGGTCTCTTCGCGCGGAAAGTATTCGGTGATCATCTTTTTCTTTAAGTCGGCCCATGAGAGAGTGTGGGCTTCATCGATACCCACCGATAGCACATACGTATTCCACCATGTGAGGGCGATACCGGCAAAAGTGTGGGTGGAATATTTGACTTTGTCTTGGTCCCGACAACCACTTATGCTAAAAACGGCTTCTGTTTGCTCAAACCATCGGGTGAGCACAACCGGTCCCCCGGTCCCATCGAAAGTGTGAGGTTTGCACCCCATGAAAGCTTTGTAGGAGCATCCCTCATTTGAATTACCGGCTCCATGATTGTTGCGGTTATGGTTGTTGTTATTGATGTCGGAGGAGATACTAGCCATAGCCGCACCTATGGCGGTGACTATCATGCGTTGAAGAGCTTGTTCGGGTGTTTCGGGTGGAGTGCGTCGACGAGCCATTGTTCCTTGAAAACACAAGAATATCGTTGATTAGTATTCTCAACAATACTAATCATGATATGGAATGATGATGTAGAGAAAATTTTCCTTGACTCGCCTTCAATTCTTTATGTCATAATGTCGGAACGTCCATGTGAATCACCGTAATATAATCCCGGAAATTATATTACCCTGATTCACATGTGCATTTAACATTACTTCATAAGGTCAAGGTGGCGCGTCAACAAAATTCATCAACGTAAGATCAAGATCGAATAAGAGTTAGATATGATAGGAGAGTTTGAGTATAATGCACAAGTACTCAAGTAATTCCTACTTCAAGTCTATATGCCGGTTGTAGTCTAGATTCACTAATGTACCCTATGACTCGGGGTTGACACAAATGAACTCTAAATCCCTACAACCAACGCTCTGATACCATCTGTAGCGACCCGACCAAAACGTTATTGACGGCGCCGTCTACTTAGGTCCCGTTACGTGGTCATAAGTCTTTAAAATGATGTTTGACCAAAACATGTCGCATTCATTTCAAATGTAGGGATGGTTCAAGTTTACAAAAGTAGTTCTACAACGAGTTACGTTACAAAGTTTATAAGTACAAATGAAACCCATGCGACACAAGTAAAAGTAAAGTCAAAAGATGCTCCATGTATGCATGTATACTCGACATCCAAGCAAGTATCAAAATTGAGCGGAAGCATGTATCATATATCATTCAAGAACCTGAGAAAACATATAGAAAACTGTCAACGAAAGACGTTGGTGAAATCATAGGTGTAGTAATAAACGTTGTTTTTGAATCACAAGATTTTGTATTCCCATAACGTAGATTATCCAAAACATTTGCATTCCAAAAGTGTTGTTATACGCGAGCACTCAATTATCAAGACTTAACCAACGTTACCCCATCACACAGTGTTAGAACCTACACTAAAACACGAAAATATATTTCATCCGCATAACGGTAGCGAACCGTCCGAATGAGGGTTTGTCAAACCCATATGGATCCATACAATATAAGTTCTCGCTTACACCCGGCAAGTGTAACTAATGATAATTGAATTGAGGCATTTCGTTCTAAACTCGCACGTGGAATGTTTGTTTTCGTACTTGTGATCAAAGCATAAATGTATGTAGTATAAAACTGTATATGTTTCTCATCCCATGATTTAAAAGTATAAAAGTTGTTGAAAGATGGGACTATGATCTCACCTCGAGTGCACGAGTAATAAAGGTACTTCACAAGTAAACGTGTGCATGAAAGTTGTTTAGTCTTGACCTAAACAATTAGGGTTATATCAATAACGGTAAACACGATCGGTCAAAGATGTTCAATTAGTCATATGGCTCGTTACAACTCGATTATATAGCATGCGAATCAAATTGTCAAGTTTCATGCAAGATACAAGTAAAGAATCATGTTAGAAAGATTGTATAATCGTTTGGTTAAGTTTGACAAAAAGTCAAACTTGAGTCGGGTCAAAGTCAACAAAAAAGTCAACACGTTCGGGTCGGGTCCCGAACTATTTTTCTATGCTAGTTATTCATATATAAGCATGTTAGAACAAGTTACATGTGAATCGGAGGTCCATAGCGTGCCAAACATTTTTCATATAATTGACAAGTAGGTCAGAACCTGGACACGCCTTAGGTCGCGCCGCGACCCAAGACTGCAGCGCAGCGGCATTTAAGGGAAGCTGGTACCTGGTCAGTCTCAAATGTCCAAGTCTCAAATCAAGACTCTTTCAAGCATAAATCACAAACCGCTAACACTTAGAACTCGCACCTTATATCGTTAGAAAGCTAATTTGACAAGGAATACAACTAAACACGTCTCATCAAACAAAAACAACATTTTCAATAACCGATTTCTCGTCCAGTGGTCATTAAAAGTCTATTTTCAAAGTTTCAAGTTCTCAAAACTCATTTTAAGATTCGGGAATCCAATTCACACATATGGTATGCCATTTTGAATGTAATGAAACATACATTACAACTAAATACTTACTAATAACATTTCATGACATTCAAAACATCAAAAGTTCGTTTTAGGCTTATCAAACCCTAACCAAAATTCACAAAAATCACTAATCATGTATTTGAAGTTTTCTTAATCAACCTACGCATCAAAACGAAGCTAGTGATACTAGTAACACAATTAAAACATGAACTTAAACAATTTAACAACATTAACTCATCCAAAATCAAAGATTAAGCAAACCCATTTTTAAGTTCATGCTAGTTACTCCAAAACAACAAATCGAGCATACAAATCATATATTCATGTTAGACTTGAGCCATAGACACTAATTAACAACTTTATAATTCAAAAACATCAAGAACACAAAATCTAGTGATTTTAGAAAATTACCCAAATGAGATGAAATTGGTATCGAGTTGTAGAGGACGAAGAGAGGATTCCAAATATGTAATTTGTTTTGTTGCTAGCCTCCTAATCCGAATTTAGATGATGAATTCTTGTTTTGAAGATTGAGAGAAAAATGGTGAAAGTATTTAAGAAAAGGGAAATGAAATGAAAAATGAAAGAAGGAGGTGGGTGTTGACCACTTTGACCTAG
The DNA here is from genome assembly GCF_046630445.1 of Rutidosis leptorrhynchoides. Taxonomy (NCBI): domain Eukaryota; kingdom Viridiplantae; phylum Streptophyta; class Magnoliopsida; order Asterales; family Asteraceae; genus Rutidosis; species Rutidosis leptorrhynchoides. Next base: position 84,639,336 of record NC_092343.1, read on the forward strand.
TCAAAGGTTTGGTCTTTTGGCAAGTCTAGTCCCTCTAGTTTATAAGCGGGTGCGTGAATTACCTAAACGAGATATTTTAAATACGCACATTAACGGGAGATGTTATAATCCAATAACGAAAATTATTAAGAATGTTAGCTAACGGAGGATACGAATATAGTCACGAAGGATATTATTTAAAATAAAAAGACGGGCGTTAAAATAATTTAAGGGAAAAATGCGGGATGTTATATGATGTTTACCCGAAACCTAGAACTACGGTTCGGCCCATCATCATTTGAAAATCATCAAGCCGCTTTGTTTAAGCTTAAACAAACAGGGTCTGTTGCTGCCTATCAAACCGAGTTTGAGCGACTTAGCAATTTTGTTACGGGGCTCTCTCCAACCGCACTCCTCAATATTTTCGGGTTACGTCCAGATATTCAACGGGAAATTGCAACACACAACCCCACCACACTACACCAAACCTATGGCTTAGCCAAGTTAATTGAAGATAAGTTAGCCTCGTGTCATAATTTAGCTTCTTCCACAATCGAGACACCTCCTTACACTCCCACCACGAACACCATCGCATCTACGTCTCCCGTCACACCCTTACTGTCCAGCCCTAGCACCACTAATACCACCCTTCCCGTTCGTCGTCTAACCCCAGCGGAAGTCAAAATGAGTTTTGGTTGAAACAATTATTTAATTTCTATTTAATTTTCAAATAGTCATATTTTTTTTGCTTGTAGGTTTTTGCGAATGACAACGAGAGACAGCAGCTGCATAGAGACTATATTGAAGCTTAGAAATCATTTTTATAAAAGTGAAGTTTCACAAAGACCATGTTTGTAAATATCAGGAATCGGTGTTAGAAGCTGGCTGATTAATTGATCAAAATTGGTAAATGCCGGTCAGCAGATCAAATTCAATCAAAAGTCAGATATACTCAGTCAAAAGTCAATTTAATCTGTCAAAATCAGTCCAAATTAAGTTGGTCAACATTCAATTAATCCCCTGTTTGACTGATTGATCTTGTTCCAGCCCAATTAAACAAGTGCAAAGGCTTCATGTAACAACGTGTAAAAAGAAAGTCCATCAAGAGATTCTTTCTCTCACGTCATTTCGCCCGCCGGTTTCATAATTAGAATCCGAAGGAATCGGAAATGAGAAGTTCCATAGAATGTAAAATGTGTTTTTTATTGACAAGATATGGAATTGAATTCCATTTTATAAAAAAAACTAAAAGGGTATACAAAAAATTTTACGTTTCTAATTATCGATTTCATTTTCAAACTGGCATTTCGGTAATCAGATTCACGAATCGAAACGCGAGTCGAAAACGCTTGTCGTAACCGCACGTCAAAAACGCGCTCCGAAAATGAGCACCGAAAAACTGACTATCACGACACCACTAGGGATGGCAATGGATCGGATATGGATCGGGTGAGGCCGTATCCATATCCATATCCATTTATTTTTTTTACTTTTCATCCATCCATATCCATATCCGTCGGGTGAAGCGGGTTAATGGATAATTATCCATATCCGTTTAAATTTATTTTATTTTTAACAATTATAAGCGTTGGTTCACTATATACGATCAAAAGTAATATTTTTAATAGTTTATGCGACCGAAAGTTACATTTTACTAATCTATATAACAAATATTCAATAGATAACCTATTAAACGTGTAAAGATATCGACATGTAAGTTGCTTACTTTTAGTTACATGGAATCACATTTGAACCACCAAAGTACGATAAATACATTTGATTATTTAAACAAAACAAATATAAGAAAAAAGTTATATTTTTAGAAAAAATATAAAGAAAGATGAATATGAATATAATTAATGAAATATCACTACATAAATGATACTAATTTAAGTGATAAATTTATATATTTAATTATTTCGGGTGAAAGCGAGTTCATCCATGGATTAAATTTTTTCATCCACATCCATATCCATATCCATTTAGATCGTCCATATCCACGAATAATCGGGTGGATCGGATGGATATCCACTGGATCGGATATCCATTGCTATCCCTAGACACCACCAGTGCTTTTCCTAAATCCATAGTAAAAAATTCACTCACGAATATATAGATAAATAAAGTAATTTGCAAAGTAAAATAACACGAGTGTCCTCTATACAACTAAGACACAATACACCTTAAAGCATACTACAAAACAGATACATCATGACACCGTGTCCTCTATGATGGGAAAATATTCACAACGGGCAATCTACAAAGCGGAAACAAACCCGTTTGACAAGCATTTCCCGACCCGTATGAACCCGTGAGGAAACTAACAAACAAGCTATATCAAAACCAATCCAAATCAGTCCCCAAATCAGTAGCAAATCAACTAATAACGAATAATCAAGCACACACAATACACGCGAGACTTTTTACGTGGAAAACCCCTCAAAATCGAGAGTAAAAACCACGGGACTCGTAAGCCACTTAAATTCCACTATCATCAACAAGAAGAGCAATACAATAATCCTTCTCTAGATCAACTAGAGGTATACAACATCATCATACTCTTGAACAAGAACAATCAACAAGTATATGAAATAAATAAAGACAAAAGAGGAATAAATCACCCAAAAACTGCTCTCTGCTCCAGCAGCAATAACTCGACCTACAGGCCTTTTTAGACGAATTCAACGGTTGAAAACCTTGGCACTGATGTCAGGAAGACACAGCCCAAAAATGAAGAAGATTCAACGGTCGGATCTCCGGGGATCGAAGGTTTTCTGGACTGCTGTAAGAAGTGACGGAAATTGGGATTTTTTCTCTCTTTTTCTTGAACTCTCTTCACTCTTGATAATGAAAACAGCTGCAACTTGATGTTTTAAGATGCCCTCCTATGCTTGACCAAGTCAACCAAGCAATGGGCCTAATTTTGTTGGGCTTGGGCTTGTTAATACTTACTCATATTTGGAAACCCAATAACAAAACCCAACAAATCTCCCCCTTTCCAATTATGAGGAAGGAATCGCCATCCCAGCGATCGAGCAACATACCTTGAGCTTCTCACTTGCTAAAGCCTTTGTGAACATGTCGGAACCATTATCATCGGTGTGAACTTTATCAAGTTCAAACGAACCATCTTCAAGACGTTCTCTAATCCAATGATACCGCACATCTATATGTTTTGTCCGCTTATGATACATAGAATTTCTAGCCAAATGAATCGCACTCTCATTATCACAAAGAACCACATATCGTGATTGCTTAAACCCAAGGTCTTGTAGAAACCTTTTCATCCACAATAGTTCTTTGCACGCTTCTGTTGCTGCCATATACTCAGCCTCGGTTGTAGACAATGCAACACACTTTTGTAACCTTGATTGCCATGAAACTGCTCCCCCTGCGAAAGTCATCAAATATCCAGAAGTGGATTTCATGTTATCTTTGTTTCCTGCCATATCTGAGTCTGTATAACCAACAAGCACCGGCTCTCCATTTCCGAATGTGATACCAAACTTTGAAGTACCTCGTAAGTATCTCATAATCCATTTAACCGCTTCCCAATGCTTCTTACCCGGATTTGACATAAACCGACTAACAACACTTACCGCATGAGCTATATCTGGCCTAGTACACACCATAGCATACATCAAACTACCAACTGCTGACGCATATGGAACTATATCCATCTCCTCAACATCCTCCTTTGAAGTAGGACAATCTCTTTCTGTTAGCTTAAAGTTGTTTGTAAGAGGGGAACTAACCACTTTAGCATTCTTCATGTTGAATCTACTTAGCACCTTTTCAATGTATTGCTCTTGTGATATATGTAACGTCTTAGCACCTCTATCTCTAGAAATCCGAATGCCAAGAATCTGTTTTGCTGGCCCCAAGTCTTTCATAGCAAAAGACTTACTCAATTCTCGCTTCAACTGCGCAATTCTTTTAATATTTTTACCAACAATTAACATATCATCAACGTATAACAACAATATGATGAAATCATCATCACCAAACCTCTGAAAGAAAACACAATGATCTGAAGTTGTCTTTCGGTAGCCTTGCTTTCCTATAACCGACTCAAACTTCTTATACCACTGTCTCGGTGCTTGCTTCAACCCATATAAACTTTTCTGAAGTCTACAAACATAATTTTCTTTACCCTTAACTCGAAAACCTTCAGGTTGCATCATGTAGATTTCCTTATCCAAATCACCGTGAAGAAAAGCAGTCTTGACATCCATCTGTTCAACCTCAAGATCAAGACTAGCAGCTAACCCAAGAACCACTCGAATAGATCCCATCTTCACAACCGGTGAGAAAATCTCATCAAAATCAATACCCCTTTTCTGGTTGAATCCTTTAACGACTAACCTAGCTTTGTACCTTGGTTGTGAAGTAAGCTCATCTGTCTTCACTTTGAATACCCATTTGTTTCTCAAAGCTCTTGCCTTTAGGTAACTTCACCAGCTCATAAGTATTGTTCTCATGCAAAGAATTCATCTCATCTTGCATAGCTTCACCCCACTCTTTCTTATGCGCATCTTTCATTGCTTCTGAATAACATTCTGGCTCTCCCCCATCAGTAACTAATACATACTCATCAGCAGAATATCTAACAGAAGGATGACGGTCTCGAGTAGACCGCCTAAGTGGGACAAATGGGGGCACATCTGGTACTGGAATCTCTACCTGCTCCGGAGCATAATCATCATCAGTACCATGTTCATCATTATGAACATCATCTCCAACATGTTGTGGAGTAACTGGATCCAAATCAACAAGATCAGCACTAGTTTGAGGAACTGAATCTGTCTTCTCAACATCTTTTAACATCTGATCTTCTGTAAAAACAACATCTCGGCTTCGTACAAGTTTCTTCTGAACTGGATCGTATAACCTGTACCCAAAATCATCTTCACCATAGCCGAGGAATACACATGGCTTAGTCTTCATATCAAGCTTTGACCTCTCATCTTTGGGAACATGAACAAAAGCTTTACATCCAAAAACTCGTAAATGACGGTAAGAAACATCTTTGCCGCTCCAAACCCTGTTAGGAACATCAAAACGCAAAGGAACACAAGGGGTTAGATTAATAATATGAACTGCCGTATTTAAAGCCTCACCCCAAAAGGAATCGGACAACCCTGCATGTGAAAGCAAACATCTAACTCTCTCAACCAAAGTTCTGTTCATCCTCTCTGCTAAGCCATTCAACTGAGGTGTCTTTGGTGGAGTCTTTTGATGCCGAATACCATTCTCCTTACAATAAGCATCAAATCTGCCAATGTATTCACCGCCATTATCAGTCCGAATACACTTGAGTTTCTTCCCCGTTTGCCTTTCAACTAGTGTATGAAATTCCTTAAACTTTTCAAATACTTGATCCTTTGACTTTAAGGTATAAACCCACACCTTCCTGGAATGATCATCGATGAATGTAACAAAGTAGGAACATCCACCAAGTGTCCTAGTCTTCATAGGCCCATAAACATCCGAATGAACTAGATCAAGTATGTTCTCCATTCGAAAAGGAGAATGACTCTTAAACGCAACTCTGGTCTGTTTCCCTGCCAAACAGTGAGAACACTTACTCAAATCAATACCACTAACACCCGACAACACATTCTTCTTGAACAAGATAGACATCCCCTTTTCACTCATGTGGCCAAGTCTTTTATGCCACAACTTAGTAGAATCAACATTGTCCACTGCGTTAACAATGTTCTGGATGATCTTCGGACGCGTGATGTATAATCTTGAGTCTTTCTTGCCTCTTCCCACTATCATAGAACCAAGAGTTAGTTTCCAAATACCATTACCAAAACCGTTATAATAACCATCATCATCAAGAATGCCTGTTGAAATAACATTAAGTCTCATATCCGGAACATGTTTTACATTATGCAAAACTAACTCCATTCCCGTGTCAAATTTCAAACAAACATCTCCAATACCAACGATCTTTGATAACCCGGCATTACCCATCCTAGCAAATCCATAGTCACCTGGAGTGTAAGATGAGAAGTGATCTCTACAAATTGCAACATGACATGTAGCCCCACTATCAACAATCCAACTCGTGTCATCATGAGTAAGATTGATCATATCATAATCAATACAAACAAAGAACTCATCTGTGATAGCGTTAACTTCAACCTTATCATCATCACCACCATCACTTTTCTTTTGTTTATTCTTGTCATATGCTTTTTTCTTCTCGTTCTTTAACTTTGGACAATACCACTTTGTGTGCCCCTTTTCATGACAATTATAACACTCAACATTAGCAAATTTACCTTTGCGTGAGCTGCTACGATGATTGCCTCTTTTACCCTGACCTCTACTATGACTTCTCCCCCGCGTTTCTGTGACCAAGATATCTGACTGTGAAGAGGAACCTTGTGACTTTCTTCTCATCTCTTCATTCAAAATACTACCCTTAGCCAATTCCATGGTGATAGTACCATTCGGTGCAGAGTTGGACAAAGATGTCCTAAAAGTCTCCCAAGAGTCCGGTAATGTACCAAGTAACCAGAGACCCTGAATCTCATCCTCAAACTTGATACCCATACCTGCAAGCTGATTTATAATACCCTGATATGCATTTAGGTGATCTGTAATAGGAGTCCCATCATGATACTTCAAAGCCATCATCTGCTTAATTAAGAACAACTTCTTATTCCCAGTCTTTCGTTCATATAACTGCTCAAGCTTTTTCCATAAGGCTTTAGCATCAGTCTCCCCAGTAATATGATTCACAACATTATCATCAACCCACTGTCGAATATACCCACATACTTGTCTATGCAAAATTTTCCATTGAGCATCAGATTTTTCCTCAGGTTTATCCTCAGTAAAAACAGGCAAATAATAATCTTTCACATAAAGAAGATCCTCCATTTTACCTTTCCAAACATGATAATTTGAACCATTTAAACTAATCATTTTACTTGTATTAGCTTCCATCTTTCACACAAGTCAAATCAAATAACCTAGCTCTTGATACCAATTTGATGGGAAAATATTCACAACGGGCAATCTACAAAGCGGAAACAAACCCGTTTGACAAGCATTTCCCGACCCGTATGAACCCGTGAGGAAACTAACAAACAAGCTATATCAAAACCAACCCAAATCAGTCCCCAAATCAGTAGCAAATCAACTAATAATGAATAATCAAGCACACACAATACACGCGAGACTTTTTACGTGGAAAACCCCTCAAAATCGAGAGTAAAAACCACGGGACTCGTAAGCCACTTAAATTCCACTATCATCAACAAGAAGAGCAATACAATAATCCTTCTCTAGATCAACTAGAGGTATACAACATCATCATACTCTTGAACAAGAACAATCAACAAGTATATGAAATAAATAAAGACAAAAGAGGAATAAATCACCCAAAAACTGCTCTCTGCTCCAGCAGCAATAACTCGACCTACAGGCCTTTTTAGACGAATTCAACGGTTGAAAACCTTGGCACTGATGTCAGGAAGACACAGCCCAAAAATGAAGAAGATTCAACGGTCGGATCTCCGGGGATCGAAGGTTTTCTGGACTGCTGTAAGAAGTGACGGAAATTGGGATTTTTTCTCTCTTTTTCTTGAACTCTCTTCACTCTTGATAATGAAAACAGCTGCAACTTGATGTTTTAAGATGCCCTCCTATGCTTGACCAAGTCAACCAAGCAATGGGCCTAATTTTGTTGGGCTTGGACTTGTTAATACTTACTCATATTTGGAAACCCAATAACAAAACCCAACACTCTATACTCATGGGCTCTCTCGTCCAATGTTGAATGTCGATGCTTACCTTCTTGTTCCTGTTTGGGATCCATTGGTGAGATATTACCTTGATACGAGCTAATATATCTTCCTCTAAAACCGCGCCTCTCTTATCTAATGGACTATGAATGATTTTATTTCTCCAAAACCATATGCTCCATTAAGTGATATACCTCGTTGCCAGGAAAGTTTTATTAAGCAATATAGAGTTCATTTGGAAGTAACCTGCACTAATTGCATTTGCAACACCATTAGGGGGGTTGTGTTGAGATTCCACCATTTAAGGACCCCTATCCACATTGTAGTCGAATATCTGTAGGAGGTGAGAAGATGATCCAAAGACTCATTCGATGATAAACAAACCGGGTAAAGAGATGAATATGGATTAACTCCCCGAGAAACTAGGATATCCCTAGAAGGAAGTCCATTCGAGATCAACCTCCATATAACTAAACCATCCAGGCTTAGCTTGGATGGCCACAGGGCTCCCTGTGAAGCGGGAGGTCACAGGTTCGAATCCTGCCATAGGCAGACGAACTTAATAGTGGCCCCTGACAAGAGGGTGCTTTTCCTGGCACAGGTGATACCTGGGTTGCCTGCTGCCCCAAGGTTTACGCACTGCGCGGAGGCCAATGTGCCTATTCGTAGTAGTGGTTCCTCGGTTAACAAAAAAAAAAAAAAAAAAACTCCATATAACTAAGTTAATCTTTATAGGGACACAAGATAACCACTTGAAGGAAAGTAAGGGTATATCACACATAAGCAATTGAGTCCAATAATTTCGGTAGGTTAACAACTGTGAAAATACCATTAGATTTTAAATGCCAAAGCCATTCATCATCTTCATTAGACAACGGGTTAAGCGAGAAAATGCAGGAAGGATTCAAGGTTACTTAATTCATGAAGTGATCTACCTCTAATGATAGAGGACCAATCCCACAAGCCAATCAAATCCCCATTCGAATTACACACCCTTTCAACAACTGCAGCGTCTTTTTCTTTTCTTTTGCAAAGAGATGTGGGAATCTTTCAACCAAACAAACATTTGAGTCAGGGATCCATAAGTCGAGCCAAAAAGTAGTAAATTTACCATATTGAACTTTGCTAGAAAATGAGTATGAAAGTGGAACGTCAATTTTATTGCAATCAACATCTAACTCAGTGATTTTCATTTTCTTCCATAGGGAGTTGCGGCATGCGCTATTATAGTTGGTGAATAACCACAAATAAATTAAATACAATATATTTTAAATTTCCAATTGAGCATAATAAAATTACTATTAATAATTATTATTTTATCACCCAAATTAATATTAATATTAATATTAATATTAATACTAATACTAATACTTATATACTAAAAATGGTGGTGATTTCCGTCGTTTCAGTTATATCGGATTGTCATTTTGAGTTTGCGTTCACATTACAAACGGTCCCTCAACTTCGGCTATATTTACGCAACGGCCTCTCAAGTTTAGACTTTTTCAAGGGTAAAAAGTGTAAATATATAATATTATTAAAATAAAAGAAACTAATTCCATTCGAATTTACAGCGGGCCCTATCTTCTCGCTCGGTGTGAGTTAAATTTTTTCGAGACCACCGTTCAACTCGAAAAAATCTTACGAATCCAACGGGACTAACTATACGCGAAACGGACACTTCTCAAAAAACGCTAAACACCTCGGGCTATCTTCAATACATTTCTTTCTGTTCGCCGCGAGTTAAATTTTTCCGACAGCACCGTTACACTCGAAAAAATTTATTGAACAAAACAAAACTAACTACCTTCGAAACGGATACTTTTTTAAAAAAAAGCTTAACACAACGACATCTAAAACGGCAATTAACACATGAGGCGTGTTCCTCTCTGTAAATACACAACGCTGCGTTAAATATGAATAGGCAGGCCGAAAGCTCCCGCCACAACGTGCGGGCCGGTCCGGACTAGTTTAATCAAAGTATGGCAAGATATTTTTATCTATGAAGTATAAAATATAAAGTTATAAAATCTTTTTTTTTATTTTTTAAATTAAACAAAAAATTATACCGGACATTTTTTTTTTTTGAACCGGTAATTAGAATTATACTGTAGTTTAGTTACAAAAATGTTGAATTAAAATGAAATGAAATGAACTAGCCCCAAAATCATTCTAGGGCTTACTTAAACTTGCCGTCAAGAACACCCTCCATCACATCATGATCATGGCGCAACCATCAAAATCACGACACACAATTTTCCATTGAGACAAGCATTTAGGACACGAAAAGTCTCAATAAACAAAAACACAGTTCAGGCAGCTGAGATTGTTAACATTCCACCAGCTTTACTCATTTTGTCGGTAATTTTGTAAAAAGATAACTGCAAGGCTTGTTTTTCTTAAAAGATTTACTTTGATTCCTCTTATCTATCATTCCTCGTTGCATTATTACTGTTCTTGTTCTGTGAAACATACTGGTACCTGTGATACTGATCTTGGCATGGGACAAGTCTAAGTATTGCTAAGTCAGAAGTAAAGCAAGTCTAGCCGTTGGCAAAGATCTGCACGTTTGTTCTTTTAATTGCATGTTTTTTTTACTGCCATATCACTTGCATCATGGCCCATGTATTCTTTTATTTTCCAAGAAGTGGATAGTGGTGTAGGCATGCCTATTTCCATGATCTCCATATTATTAGGGTAGTAGGTAGTTACAGTAGCACGTTTCCTTTTATTCATTTAGTATAAATTGTATTGCATCTTTTATTTTAAGTATGATGAATGAAAATTGGGGTTAGCCAAAAGTCTATTTCTCTTTTTAACTCTTTGGAGACTAGCCATCTCGAACCGGCTTCTATCATTGGTGCTTTCATTGCCCAAACTCACCATGCCTCCCCGACAAGCCGTTCCATCAAACGAAGAAACTCTAACAAACCTCAATGAAAACATGTCTACACTCCTCACCAACTCCACGACTACCAAAACTTCACTCGAACCCCTCTCCCGCCAATCCACCAACATGGTCCAACTTCTAGAAAATGTCTTGAAACAAATCACTCTTCTTAACACCAACCTCACTAAAATGGAAGCTCCTGAACCATCCAACCCGCCACCGCCGTACAACCCGCCACCGCCGTACAACCCACCACCACCACCGCCATACAACCCGCCACCACCGCAGACTAGCCTCAAATCACCAAAAATCCACCTTCCATCCTTTGACGGTACCGCACCCCTAGATTGGTTGTTCCAAGCCGATCAATACTTCTCGTTCTACAACATTCCCAATGATCAACGGGTCTCTCTCGCTTCATTCCACTTCCAAGGTGAAGCCCTTAGTTGGTTCAAGTATCTTCACAAAAACCACTTGCTCGGTGATTGGATGATGTTTACCCGAAACCTAGAACTACGGTTCGGCCCATCATCATTTGAAAATCATCAAGCCACTTTGTTTAAGCTTAAACAAACAGGGTCTGTTGCCGCCTATCAAACCGAGTTTGAGCGCATTAACAATTGTGTTACGGGGCTCTCTCCAACCGCACTCCTCAATTGCTTTATTTCCGGGTTACGTCCAGATATCCAACGGGAAATTGCAACACACAACCCCACCATACTACACCAAACCTATGGCTTAGCCAAGTTAATTGAAGATAAGTTAGCCTCTGGACATAATTTAGCTTCTTCCACAATCGAGACACCTCCTTACACTCCCACCACGAACACCATCGCCTCTACGTCTCCCATCACACCCTTACTGTCCAGCCCTAGCACCACTAATACCACCCTTCCCGTTCGTCGTCTAACCCCAGCGAAAGTTCAAAGCCGACGTAGCCAAGGTTTTTGCTTTCTTTGCCCGGAAAAATTCTACCCTGGTCACCGTTGCAATCTGAAATGTCCCGTTCTTAATGATTAAAAACGTTCCATATTAATTGATTTCGTTGCGAGATTTTGACCTCTATATGAGATGTTTTTCAAAGACTGCATTCATTTTTAAAACAAACCATAACCTTTATTTCATAAATAAAGGTTTAAAAAGCTTTACGTAGATTATCAAATAATGATAATCTAAAATATCCTGTTTACACACGACCATTACATAATGGTTTACAATACAAATATGTTACATCGAAATCAATTTCTTGAATGCAGTTTTTACACAATATCATACATACATGGACTCCAAATCTTGTCCTTATTTTAGTATGCAACAGCGGAAGCTCTTAGTATTAACCTGAGAATAAACATGCTTTAAACGTCAACAAAAATGTTGGTGAGTTATAGGTTTAACCTATATATATCAAATTGTAACAATAGATCACAAGATTTCATATTTCAATACACATCCCATACATAGAGATAAAAATCATTCATATGGTGAACACCTGGTAACCGACATTAACAAGATGCATATATAAGAATATCCCCATCATTCCGGGACACCCTTCGGATATGATATAAATTTCGAAGTACTAAAGCATCCGGTACTTTGGATGGGGTTTGTTAGGCCCAATAGATCTATCTTTAGGATTCGCGTCAATTAGGGTGTCTGTTCCCTAATTCTTAGATTACCAGACTTAATAAAAAGGGGCATATTCGATTTCGATAATTCAACCATAGAATGTAGTTTCACGTACTTGTGTCTATTTTGTAAATCATTTATAAAACCTGCATGTATTCTCATCCCAAAAATATTAGATTTTAAAAGTGAGACTATAACTCACTTTCACATATTTTTACTTCGTCGGGAAGTAAGACTTGGCCACTGGTTGATTCACGAACCTATAACAATATATACATATATATCAAAGTATGTTCAAAATATATTTACAATACTTTTAATATATTTTGATGTTTTAAGTTTATTAAGTCAGCTGTCCTCGTTAGTAACCTACAACTAGTTGTCCACAGTTAGATGTACAGAAATAAATCGATAAATATTATCTTGAATCAATCCACGACCCAGTGTATACGTATCTCAGTATTGATCACAACTCAAACTATATATATATATTTTGGAATCAACCTCAACCCTGTATAGCTAACTCCAACATTCACATATAGAGTGTCTATGGTTGTTCCGAAATATATATAGATGTGTCGACATGATAGGTCGAAACATTATATACGTGTCTATGGTATCTCAAGATTACATAATATACAATGCAAGTTGATTAAGTTATGGTTGGAATAGATTTGTTACCAATTTTCACGTAGCTAAAATGAGAAAAATTATCCAATCTTGTTTTACCCATAACTTCTTCATTTTAAATCCGTTTTGAGTGAATCAAATTGCTATGGTTTCATATTGAACTCTATTTTATGAATCTAAACAGAAAAAGTATAGGTTTATAGTCGGAAAAATAAGTTACAAGTCATTTTTGTAAAGGTAGTCATTTCAGTCGAAAGAACGACGTCTAGATGACCATTTTAGAAAACATACTTCCACTTTGAGTTTAACCATAATTTTTGGATATAGTTTCATGTTCATAATAAAAATCATTTTCCCAGAATAACAACTTTTAAATCAAAGTTTATCATAGTTTTTAATTAACTAACCCAAAACAGCCCGCGGTGTTACTACGACAGCGTAAATCCGATTTTACGGTGTTTTTCGTGTTTCCAGGTTTTAAATCATTAAGTTAGCATATCATATAGATATAGAACATGTGTTTAGTTGATTTTAAAAGTCAAGTTAGAAGGATTAACTTTTATTTGCGAACAAGTTTAGAATTAACTAAACTATGTTCTAGTGATTACAAGTTTAAACCTTCGAATAAGATAGCTTTATATGTATGAATCGAATGATGTTATGAACATTATTACTACCTCAAGTTCCTTGGATAAACCTACTAGAAATGAGAAAAATAGATCTAGCTTCAAAGGATCCTTGGATGGCTTGAAAGTTCTTGAAGCAAAATCATGACACGGAAACAATTTCAAGTAAGATTTCCACTCGAAATAAGATTGTTATAGTTATAGAAATTGAATTAAAGTTTGAATATGATTATTAACTTGTATTAGAAAGATAACCTACTGTAATTAATAAAGGTTTCTTGATCTTGGATGATTACTTGGAATGGATTTAGAAAACTTGGAAGTAAACTTGCAATCTTGGAAGTATTCTTGATTTTATGAAACTAGAACTTTTAGAATTTATGAAGAACACTTAGAACTTGAAGATAGAACTTGAGAGAGATCAATTAGATGAAGAAAATTGAAGAATGAAAGTGTTTGTAGGTGTTTTTGGTCGTTGGTGTATGGATTAGATATAAAGGATATGTAATTTTGTTTTCATGTAAATAAGTCATGAATGATTACTCATATTTTTATAATTTTATGAGATATTTCATGCTAGTTGCCAAATGATGGTTCCCACATGTGTTAGGTGACTCACATGGGCTGCTAAGAGCTGATCATTGGAGTGTATATACCAATAGTACATACATCTAAAACCTGTGTATTGTACGAGTACGAATACGGGTGCATACGAGTAGAATTGTTGATGACACTGAACGAGGATGTAATTGTAAGCATTTTTATTAAGTAGAAGTATTTTGATAAGTGTCTTGAAATCTTTCAAATGTGTATGAATACATATTAAAACACTACATGTATATACATTTTAACTGAGTCGTTAAGTCATCGTTAGTCGTTACATGTAAATGTTGTTTTGAAACCTTTAGGTTAACGATCTTGTTGAATATTGTAAACCCATTGTTTATTATAACAAATGAGATGTTAAATTGTTATATTATCATGATATTATGATATATAATATATCTTAGTATGATATATATACAGTTAAATGTCGTTACAACGATAATCGTTACATATATGTCTCGTTTCAAAATCATTAAGTTAGTAGTCTTATTTTTACATATGTATTTCATTGTTAATACACTTAATAATATATTTACTTATCATTTAACATAATTAACCAAGTGTATCAATATCTTAATATGATTCATATGTACCTAGTAAGACGTTGTTATAACGATAATCGTTATATATATCGTTTTCGAGTTTCTTAAATTAATAGTCTCATTTTTATGTATATAACTCATTGTTAAAATACCTAATGAGATACATACTTAGAATAAAATCATGTTAACTATATATATAACCATATATATGTCATCGTATAGTTTTTACAAGTTTTAACGTTCGTGAATCACCGGTCAACTTGGGTGGTCAATTGTCTATATGAAACCTATTTCAATTAATCAAGTCTTAACAAGTTTGATTGCTTAACATGTTGGAAACACTTAATCATGTAAATAACAATTTCATTTAATATATATATAAACATGGAAAAGTTCGGGTCACTACAGTACCTACCCGTTAAATAAATTTCGTCCTGAAATTTTAAGCAGTTGGAGGTGTTGACGTATCTTCTGGAAATAAATGCGGGTATTTCTTCTTCATCTGATCTTCATGCTCCCAGGTGAACTCAGGTCCTCTACGAGCATTCCATCGAACCTTAACAATAGGTATCTTTTTTTGTTTAAGTCTCTTAACCTCACGATCCATTATTTCGACGGGTTCTTCAATGAATTGAAGTTTTTCATTGATTTGGATTTCGTCCAACGGAATAGTGAGATCTTCTTTAGCAAAATATTTCTTCAAATTTGAGACGTGGAAAGTGTTATGTACAGCCGCGAGTTGTTGAGGTAGCTCCAGTTGGTAAGCTACTGGTCCGACATGATCTATAATCTTGAATGGTCCAATGTACCTTGGATTTAGTTTCTCCCGTTTATCAAATCGAACAACGCCTTTCCAAGGTGAAACCTTAAGCATGACCATTTCTCCAATTTCAAACTATATATCTTTTCTTTTACTGTCCGCGTAGCTCTTTTGTCGACTCTGGGAAGTTTTCAATCTTTGTAGAATTTGGATGATTTTCTCGGTAGTTTCTTGTACTATCTCCGGACCCGTAATCTGTCTATCCCCCACTTCACTCCAACAAATCGGAGACCTACACTTTCTACCATAAAGTACTTCAAACGGCGCCATCTCAATGCTTGAATGGTAGCTGTTGTTGTAGGAAAATTCTGCTAACGGTAGATGTCAATCCCAACTGTTTCCGAAATCAATAACACAAGCTCGTAGCATGTCTTCAAGCGTTTGTATCGTCCTTTCGCTCTGCCCATCAGTTTGTGGATGATAGGCAGTACTCATGTCTAGACGAGTTCCCAATTCTTGCTGTAATGTCTGCCAGAATCTTGAAATAAATTTGCCATCCCTATCAGAGATAATAGAGATTGGTATTCCATGTCTGGAGACGACTTCCTTCAAATACAGTCGTGCTAACTTCTCCATCTTGTCATCTTCTCTTATTGGCAGGAAGTGTGCTGACTTGGTGAGACGATCAACTATTACCCAAATAGTATCATAACCACTTGCAGTCCTTGGCAATTTAGTAATGAAATCCATGGTAATGGTTTCCCATTTCCATTCCGGGATTTCAGGTTGTTGTAGTAGACCTGATGGTTTCTGATGTTCAACTTTGACCTTAGAACACGTCAAACATTCTCCTACATATTTAGCAATATCGGCTTTCATACCTGGCCACCAAAAATATTTCTTAAGATCCTTGTACATCTTCCCCGTTCCAGGATGTATTGAGTATCTGGTTTTATGAGCTTCTCTAAGTACCATTTCTCTCATATCTCCAAATTTTGGTACCCAAATTCTTTCAGCCCTATACCGGGTTCCGTTTTCCCGAATATTAAGATGCTTCTCCGATCCTTTGGGTATTTCATCCTTTAAATTTTCCTCTTTTAAAACTCCTTGTTGCGCCTCCTTTATTTGAGTAGTAAGGTTAGTGTGAATCATTATATTCATAGATTTTACTCGAATGGGTTCTCTGTCCTTTCTGCTCAAGGCGTCGGCTACCACATTTGCCTTCCCTGGGTGGTAACGAATCTCAAAGTCGTAATCATTCAACAATTCAATCCACCTACGCTGCCTCATATTCAGTTGTTTCTGATTAAATATGTGTTGAAGACTTTTGTGGTCGGTATATATAATACTTTTTACCCCATATAAGTAGTGCCTCCAAGTCTTTAATGCAAAAACAACCGCGCCTAATTCCAAATCATGCGTCGTATAATTTTGCTCGTGAATCTTCAATTGTCTGGACGCATAAGCAATCACCTTCGTCCGTTGCATTAATACACAATCGAGACCTTGCTTTGATGCGTCACAATAAATCACAAAATCATCATTCCCTTCAGGCAATGACAATATAGGTGCCGTAGTTAGCTTTTTCTTCAATAATTAAAACGCCTTCTCTTGTTCATCCTTCCATTCAAATTTCTTCCCTTTATGCGTTAATGCAGTCAAGGGTTTTGCTATTTTGGAGAAATCTTGGATGAATCTTTTGTAGTAACCAGCCAATCCTAAAAATTGACGTATATACTTCGGAGTTTTTGGGGTTTCCCACTTTTCAACGGTTTCAATCTTTGCCGGGTCCACCTGGATACCTTCTTTGTTCACTATGTGACCGAGGAATTGAACTTCTTCCAACCAAAATGCACACTTTGAAAACTTAGCGTACAGTTTTTCTTTCCTCAATACTTCTAGCACTTTTCTCAAATGTTCTTCGTGATCTTGATCATTCTTTGAGTAAATAAGTATGTGATCGATGAAAACAATGACAAACTTGTCAAGATATGGCCCACACACTCGGTTCATAAGGTCCACGAACACAGCTGGTGCGTTAGTCAATCCAAACGGCATAACCATAAACTCGTAATGACCATAACGCGTCCTAAAAGCAGTTTTTGGAATATCATCCTCCTTTACTCGCATTTGATGATATCCAGAACGTAAATCGATCTTCGAATAAACCGACGAGCCTTGTAGTTGATCAAATAAGTTGTCAATTCTCGGCAGTGGATAACGGTTTTTGATGGTAAGTTTGTTCAACTCTCTGTAGTCAATACACAACCTAAATGTACCATCCTTCTTCTTGACAAACAAAACAGGAGCTCCCCATGGTGATGTGCTTGGTCGAATGAAACCACGTTCTAATAGTTCTTGCAGTTGGCTTTGCAGTTCTTTCATCTCGCTGGGTGCGAGTCTATAAGGAGCATGAGCTATTGGTGCAGCTCCTGGTACAAGATCTATTTGAAATTCAACAGATCGATGTGGAGGTAGTCCCGGTAATTCTTTCGGAAATACATCGGGAAATTCTTTTGCGACGGGAACATCATTGATGCTCTTTTCTTCAGTTTGTACTTTCTCGACGTGTGCTAGAACAGCATAGCAACCTTTTCTTATTAGTTTTTGTGCCTTCAAATTACTAATAAGATGTAGCTTCATGTTGCCCTTTTCTCCGTACACCATTAAGGGTTCTCCTTCTTCTCGTACAATGCGAATTGCATTTTTATAACATACGATCTCTGCTTTCACCTTCTTCAGCCAGTCCATGCCAACTATTACATCAAAACTCCCTAACTCTACTGGTATCAAATCAATCTTAAATATTTCGCTACCCAGTTTAATTTCTTGATTCCGGCATATATTATTTACTGAAATTAATTTACCGTTTGCTAATTCGAGTAAAAATTTACTATCCAACGGCGTCAATGGACAACTTAATTTAGCACAAAAATCTCTACTCATATAGCTTCTATCCGCACCCGAATCAAATAAAACGTAAGCAGATTTATTGTCAATAAGAAACGTACCCGTAACAAGCTCCGGGTCTTCCTGTGCCTCTGCCGCATTAATATTGAAAACTCTTCCGCGGCCTTGTCCATTCGTGTTCTCCTGGTTCGGGCAATTTCTAATAATGTGGCCCGGTTTTCCACATTTATAACAAACTACATTGGCATAACTTGCTCTGACACTACTTGCTCCGCCATTACTCGTTCCGACACCATTTATTCCTTTCGTTCTGTTAACCCCTGGTCCGTAGACCTCACACTTCGCCGCGCTATGACCATTTCTTTTACACTTGTTGCAAAATTTGGTGCAGAACCCCGAGTGATACTTTTCACACCTTTGGCATAGCTGCTTCTGATTGTTGTTGTTGTTGCGGTTGTTATTGTTGTTGGGATGATTGTTGTAGTTGCTGTTGTTGTTATTGTTGTTATTGTTGTTGTTGTTGTTGGGCCGTTTGTTGTAGTTGCGATTGATGTTGCGATTGTTGGGATAATTGTTGCGATTATTATTGTAATTGCTGTTGTTGTTGTATTGGTGATTCTTATCACCGTTTTCCTCCCACTTTCTTTTGACTTGCTTCATATTGGCCTCTTTAGCCGTCTGTTCTTTAATTCTTTCCTCAATCTGGTTCACTAGTTTGTGAGCCATTCTACATGCCTATTGTATGGAGGCGGGCTCGTGTGAACTTATATCTTCTTGGATTCTTTCCGGTAATCCTTTCACAAACGCGTCGATCTTCTCTTCCTCATCTTCGAACGCTCCCGGACACAATAGGCACAATTCTGTGAATCGTCTTTCGTACGTGGTAATATCAAATCCTTGGGTTCGTAACCCTCTAAGTTCTGTCTTGAGCTTATTGACCTCGGTTCTGGGACGGTACTTCTCGTTCATCAAGTGCTTGAATGCTGACCACGGTAGTGCGTACACATCATCTTGTCCCACTTGCTCTAGATAGGTATTCCACCATGTTAATGCAGAACCTATGCAGGTATGCGTAGCGTACTTCACTTTGTCCTCTTCAGTACACTTACTTATGGCAAACACTGATTCGACCTTCTCGGTCCACCGTTTCAATCCGATCGGTCCTTCGGTTCCATCAAATTCCAAAGGTTTGCAGGCTGTGAATTCTTTGTAGGTACATCCTACACGATTTCCTGTACTGCTAGATCCAAGGTTATTGTTGGTATGTAGCGCAGCCTGTACTGCGGCTATGTTTGAAGCTAGAAAAGTACGGAATTCCTCTTCATTCATATTCACGGTGTGTCGAGTAGTCGGTGCCATTTCCTTCAAAATAGTCAAATGGAACAAGTTAATCATATAGAATATTAAGAGTAGTTAATAGTATTTCGTAGCATAATATGAACTCATTTATAAAAGCTTTTTCTTCATATTAGCGTTTTATAAGTTTAAATTCGGGTAGTACCTACCCGTTAAGTTCATACTTAGTAGCTAATATACAATTCAACTACTATAATTCTATATGAAAAACTGATTATAATAATATTTCGCGTTCAAACTTTTATACAATATTTTACAAACTTACAATACCGCTTATTTTACATAAAGCATGAAATATAGCACACAATAACTTTGATACAAGATAGTTGTGAAGATAATTCTAGCTAGTACACAAGTCGTTTAGCAAAGGCAATAAAGACACATAATTCATACGTCCAGAAACAAGTCATGCATTCTGGTTTTACTAGGACTACTTCCTATCCTTGGTCTTGTGGAACATAACCGTTATGGCCATTGATAAGACAGCGTGTTGTAACGTCGTCAAAGGGACGAGGGTTACGTAATGACCAACAGTCTCGTAATAACCTAAAAACCTCATTTCTTACCCCAATTACCGACTCCGTCACTTGTGGGAACGTTTTGTTTAATAGTTGTAGCCCGATGTTCTTTTTCTCACTTTGGTGAGAAGCAAACATTACTAACCCGTAAGCATAGCTTGCTTCTTTATGTTGCATGTTAGCCGCTTTTTCTAAATCATGAAGTCCTATATTCGGATACATTGAGTCAAAATAATTTCTTAACCCGTTGCGTAAAATAGCATTTGGGTTCCCCGCAATATATGCGTCAAAGTAAACACATCGTAACTTATGGGTTTCCCAATGTGATATCCTCCATCTTTCAAACGAAAGTCTCTTATAAACCAAGACATTCTTGGAACGTTCTTCGAATGTCTTACAAACTGATTTCGCCGTAAATAGTTGTGCCGAAGAATTCTGACCGACTCTAGACAAGATTTCATCAATCATGTCTCCGGGTAGGTCTCTTAAAATATTGGGTTGTCTATCCATTTTGTGTTTTTATACTGTAAAATAGACAAGAGTTAGATTCATAAAAAAAAATACTTATTAATACAAGCAATTTTTACATATATCATAAAGCATAAGCACACTATATTACATATATCTAGAGGTAGACATCTATATTACATTTGTGCTAGAGGTAGACATCTATCACACAATATCAAACATGTTAAGAGATTAATATATCACATAATATATACATGTTAATAATATATAGTTTCCAACAAAAATGTTAAGCAATCATTTTTAAAGAAAACACGGTAGAAGTCCAGACTCACTAATGCATCCTAACAAACTCGATAAGACACACTAATGCAAATTTTCTGGTTCTCTAAGACCAACGCTCGGATACCAACTGAAATGTCCCGTTCTTATTGATTAAAAACGTTCCATATTAATTGATTTCGTTGTGAGGTTTTGACCTCTATATGAGACGTTTTTCAAAGACTGCATTCATTTTTAAAACAAACCATAACCTTTATTTCATAAATAAAGGTTTAAAAAGCTTTACGTAGATTGTCAAATAATGATAATCTAAAATATCCTGTTTACACACGACCATTACATAATGGTTTACAATACAAATATGTTACATCGAAATCAGTTTCTTGAATGCAGTTTTTACACAATATCATACAAACATGGACTCCAAATCTTGTCCTTATTTTAGTATGCAACAGCGGAATCTCTTAGTATTCACCTGGGAATAAACATACTTTAAACGTCAACAAAAATGTTGGTGAGTTATAGGTTTAACCTATATATATCAAATCGTAACAATAGACCACAAGATTTCATATTTCAATACACATCCCATACATAGAGATAAAAATCATTCATATGGTGAACACCTGGTAACCGACATTAACAAGATGCATATATAAGAATATCCCCATCATTACGGGACACCCTTCGGATATGATATAAATTTCGAAGTACTAAAACATCCGGTACTTTGGATGGGGTTTGTTAGGCCCAATAGATCTATCTTTAGGATTCACGTCAATTAGGGTGTCTGTTCCCTAATTCTTAGATTACCAGACTTAATAAAAAGGGGCATATTCGATTTCGATAATTCAACCATAGAATGTAGTTTCACGTACTTGTGTCTATTTTGTAAATCATTTATAAAACCTGCATGTATTCTCATCCCAAAAATATTAGATTTTAAAAGTGGGACTATAACTCACTTTCACAGATTTTTACTTCGTCGGGAAGTAAGACTTGGCCACTGGTTGATTCACGAACCTATAACAATATATACATATATATCAAAGTATGTTCAAAATATATTTACAATACTTTTAATATATTTTGATGTTTTAAGTTTATTAAGTCAGCTGTCCTCGTTAGTAACCTACAACTAGTTGTCCACAGTTAGATGTACAGAAATAAATCGATAAATATTATCTTGAATCAATCCACGACCCAGTGTATACGTATCTCAGTATTGATCACAACTCAAACTATATATATATATTTTGGAATCAACCTCAACCCTGTATAGCTAACTCCAACATTCACATATAGAGTGTCTATGGTTGTTCCGAAATATATATAGATGTGTCGACATGATAGGTCGAAACATTATATACGTGTCTATGGTATCTCAAGATTACATAATATACAATGCAAGTTGATTAAGTTATGGTTGGAATAGATTTGTTACCAATTTTCACGTAGCTAAAATGAGAAAAATTATCCAATCTTGTTTTACCCATAACTTCTTCATTTTAAATCCGTTTTGAGTGAATCAAATTGCTATGGTTTCATATTGAACTCTATTTTATAAATCTAAACAGAAAAATTATAGGTTTATAGTCGGAAAAATAAGTTACAAGTCGTTTTTGTAAAGGTAGTCATTTCAGTCGAAAGAACGACGTCTATATGACCATTTTAGAAAACATACTTCCACTTTGAGTTTAACCATAATTTTTGGATATAGTTTCATGTTCATAATAAAAATCATTTTCCCAGAATAACAACTTTTAAATCAAAGTTTATCATAGTTTTTAATTAACTAACCCAAAACAGCCCGCGGTGTTACTACGACGGCGTAAATCCGATTTTACGGTGTTTTTCATGTTTCCAGGTTTTAAATCATTAAGTTAGCATATCATATAGATATATAACATGTGTTTAGTTAATTTTAAAAGTCAAGTTAGAAGGATTAGCTTTTATTTGCGAACAAGTTTAGAATTAACTAAACTATGTTCTAGTGATTACAAGTTTAAACCTTCGAATAAGATAGCTTTATATGTATGAATCGAATGATGTTATGAACATCATTACTACCTCAAGTTCCTTGGATAAACCTACTTGAAATGAGAAAAATAGATCTAGCTTCAAAGGATCCTTTGATGGCTTGAAAGTTCTTGAAGTAGAATCATGACACGAAAACAATTTCAAGTAAGATTTCCACTCGAAATAAGATTGTTATAGTTATAGAAATTGAATTAAAGTTTGAATATGATTATTACCTTGTATTAGAAAGATAACATACTGTAAGTAATATAGGTTTCTTGATCTTGGATGATTACTTGGAATGGATTTAGAAAACTTGGAAGTAAACTTGCAATCTTGGAAGTATTCTTGATTTTATGAAACTAGAACTTTTGAAATTTATGAAGAACACTTAGAACTTGAAGATAGAACTTGAGAGAGATCAATTAGATGAAGAAAATTGAAGAATGAAAGTGTTTGTAGGTATTTTTGGTCGTTGGTGTATGGATTAGATATAAAGGATATGTAATTTTGTTTTCATGTAAATAAGTCATGAATGATTACTCATATTTTTATAATTTTATGAGATATTTCATGCTAGTTGCCAAATGATGGTTCCCACATGTGTTAGGTGACTCACATGGGCTGCTAAGAGCTGATCATTGGAGTGTATATACCAATAGTACATACATCTAAAACCTGTGTATTGTACGAGTACGAATACGGGTGCATACGAGTAGAATTGTTGATGAAACTGAACGAGGATGTAATTGTAAGCATTTTTATTAAGTAGAAGTAATAAGTGTCTTGAAGTCTTTCAAATGTGTATGAATACATATTAAAACACTACATGTATATACATTTTAACTGAGTCGTTAAGTCATCGTTAGTCGTTACATGTAAATGTTGTTTTGAAACCTTTAGGTTAACGATCTTGTTGAATATTGTAAACCCATTGTTTATTATAACAAATGAGATGTTAAATTGTTATATTATCATGATATTATGATATATAATATATCTTAGTATGATATATATACAGTTAAATGTCGTTACAACGATAATCGTTACATATATGTCTCGTTTCAAAATCATTAAGTTAGTAGTCTTATTTTTACATATGTATTTCATTGTTAATACACTTAATAATATATTTACTTATCATTTAACATAATTAACCAAGTGTATCAATATCTTAATATGATTCATATGTACCTAGTAAGACGTTGTTATAACGATAATCGTTATATATATCGTTTTCGAGTTTCTTAAATTAATAGTCTCATTTTTATGTATATAACTCATTGTTAAAATACCTAATGAGATACATACTTAGAATAAAATCATGTTAACTATATATATAACCATATATATGTCATCGTATAGTTTTTACAAGTTTTAACGTTCGTGAATCACCGGTCAACTTGGGTGGTCAATTGTCTATATGAAACCTATTTCAATTAATCAAGTCTTAACAAGTTTGATTGCTTAACATGTTGGAAACACTTAATCATGTAAATAACAATTTCATTTAATATATATATAAACATGGAAAAGTTCGGGTTACTACACAATCCACCACAATTCTTGTTTCTCGAGACATCTGAAACTCTTCCAACGACAAGTTACAACCTTGAGGACAAGGTTGAAGTTGAACCGGGGGGTATTGATAACATCTTGGCATGGGACAAGTCTAAGTATTGCTAAGTCAAAAGTAAAGCAAGTCTATCCGTTAGCAAAGATCTGCACGTTTGTTCTTTTAATTGCATGTTTTCTTTTACTGCCATGTCACTTGCATCATGGCCCATGTATTCTTTTATTTTTCAAGAAGTGGATAGTGGTGTAGGCATGCCTATTTCCATGATCTCCATATTATTAGGATAGAAGGTAGTTACAGTAGCACGTTTCCTTTTATTCATTTAGTATAAATTGTATTGCATCTTTTATTTTAAGTATGATGAATGAAAATTGGTGTTAGCCAAAGGTCTATTTCTCTCTTTAATTCTTTGGATACTAGCCCATCTCGAACCGGCTTCTATCAGATACCTTCAAAGTGAATAAGGTTGATGATGCACTAAAGGTGTTTGATGGAATGCTTCACAGGCAACCACTACCGTCCGTGATCGATTTTAATAAGCTGATTACTCCCATTGTTAAAATGAAACATTATTCTACTGCTCTTACACTTTTTAAGAGATTAAATCTGATGGGTATTCCAGCTAATATCTATACAATGAGCATCTCTATCAATTGCTATTGCCGGTTGAATCAAGTGACTTATGGTTTTGCGTTATTAGCCACCATCTTCAAGCAAGGTCATCCTCCTGATTTGGCCACCTACAACACTCTCATAAATGGGCTTGTTCTTGCTGATCGCGTTTCTGAAGCTGTGGAATTATTCAAGAAACTTCTTAGACAAAAAGTTTATGAGCCCAATCAAGTTACTTATGGAGTCATTATTAACGGGCTTTGTAAAGTAGGAGAGACTAGCAAGGCCCTAAAGTTGCTAAATTTCATGGAAATAGGATCTTGTAAACCAAGGGTAGAACAATATATACGATCATTGATAGCCTTTGCAAAGACAAAATGGTTGATGATGCATTACTACTCTTCACCAAGATGACTGAAAAAGGTATTCGTGCTACTGTCATCACTTACGGCTCTTTGATTCAGGGTCTATGTAACCTTGATCGAGAGAATGAGGCTGCCAGAATGCTGACGGATATGCAAAAGGAAGGGATATCACCCGATACTTCTATCTTTAATATCTTGGTGAATAATTTTTGCAAGAAAGGATTGGTAAAAGATGCAGAACTTACTATTGAAACAATGGTACGAATAGGTCTACGTCCTGATGTAATCACCTACAATTCCTTAATCGATGGATATTGTTTACGTGGTAAAATTGAAAAGGCGAATAAAGTTATTGAATGCATGGATGAGAGAGATCTTGTACCCGATATCGTCACCTATAACAGCCTAATTAATGGATATTGCAAGAAGAAGAGAATCAATGAAGCCATGATACTTTTTCGTAAGATCCCAGAAAAGGGTTTGATTCCTAATATTGTTACGTACAATAGTATGCTACAAGGTTTGTTTCAATCGGCGAACTCAGCAGCCGCTAATAAACTCTTCAATGAGATGCAAGCAAAGGGCCCGACTCCAAATATAATTACTTTAGGAATCATGTTCCATGGAATGTGCAAAAACGCCCATGTTTCCGAAGCATTGGTTCTTTTTCGTTCATTGGGAAATAGTGTACCGACGAAAGGGGTAGGGTTGTATACTATCTTGATTATTGGTTGTAGAAAATGCGGGAAGTCCAACTTAGCAATGGGTCTTTTTGATGAAATGTTATCGAAAGGAGTGAAACCGAATGTTAGGACTTACAATGTGATGATACAAGTGTATTGTCAAGAATGTTTATTCGATAAAGCAAAGGAATTGCTTCCAAAGATGGAAGAAAATGGTTGTTACCCAGATGCAGTCACTTACAATGTTTATATTCAAGAGTTTATGAAGAAAAAGAAGCATCAAGATGCAGAGAATTTTTTAGAAGAAATGATTAACCGACGTTTCTTGCCTCATTCTTCTACTTTTGAGATGTTGCTAAATGTAATCCCAGATGCAGGGCAAGATTCTCGTATGGGAACTATAATTCAGAAGATAGGAAGTGTTAAAATTGAAGATGGAAAAAATACATGATTTAATATCTATTACCAGTTGTTGTCTCTGTTCTTTTTGAGTTGTTTAGTACAACATCTAATTATTCAAAATGAAATGAACGGAGAGAATAGACATTCTTCTTCTTATTTTAAAGAGTGAGTTAAGTAAATTTTTGAAGTTTAGCCAAAAAAAGGTGCAAAGCTTGAATTCAGGTTTGATAAAAAGTACAAAACTCTTGGTAAGTTCATTTTGCTTTGATGTGTCTTAATGTGATATGACATGAATCTTGGAATTTCATTATTCCTTATGTTGTGGTCATTGGTCACATCAATTAGTCATAAATGGTTGCACAATCTGTCCCTTTAACATTAGCATACTACAACTCAATATTTGGCCTCAATATGTCTCTACAACAAAAGTAATCTATAGGGACTGCATATATACAAAGATGGTGTGATGAAAAGGGCAACACTACTTGTGAAATTTGTCTTCATGTCTGGTTTTTGACTAAAAATGATTCTGTACTAATATAATATGTTATGGTTCATCTGTAAATAGAATATTTTCATGGAACTTGAATTGAGTTGTCATTAAGTTTGTATACTTTTTTTACCTGGGCTCAGTTTCATATGGTAAATGTTAGAATTTGATTAACATATTATTTGATTATTATTCCGTTTTTCATACTATAGATGGTCAATTTTGACTACTGGCAGGAAAATGATAGCCTTATTATTATTATTATTATTATTGTTATTATTATTATTATTATTATTATTATTATTATTATTATTATTATTATTATTATTATTATTATTATTATTATTATTATTATTATTATTATTATTATTATTATTATTATTATTATTATTATTATTATTATTATTATTATTATTATTATTATATAATGAAAAATTCAGCTTAATATTAACTTTTTGTTTCAAAAAACATGTGTATCGGCAGGGACATGTTAGTTCTGTGTTGTCTTCGTCAACCCATCCAGCGGTCCCCGGTAGCCCACTGGAGCCTGGCGAAACACCATCACCCATTTTCCCACAGCATGCCAGGCCCGATAAACGAACCTGCATTGTCATTGTTTCAATCTTAGCATGCGTGGGACCAAGGGATCATTTGGGCCCGATAAGAATGGTTTTTGATCCAATTATTTGGAAAATCCTCACCTAGTGGGAATCGAACCCTCACGTCCCCTAAGGGAGAGTGAGTCATTCACCACTAGGCTATTTAGGGGTGGGTAAAACCGGATATCCGAAATTTCGGATAGTGAATACGGCCATTCGAAATCCGAATCCGAAATTTCGGATATCCGAAAATCGGATATCCGAAATTTCGGATTCGGATACCGGATTATCCGAATATCCGAACTATATATCTAATAAATGCAAAAAATACAAATGGCAATACACATATTACTTAACTATTCACATACGCCTAAGTTCAACATTCTATACTTCGTATTACAAAAGTTCAAAACACGATCAATACATCATCGTAAAAAACATAACAAAGTTCAAAACATGGTTACCACATCATCGTAACACAAACATAATAGTTATATCTTAACTGTTTATATAGAGATATTCATACAAATTATCTGCTTAACATAAACTGCTATATTTCTTATAACTTTTGATGTACTGTGATTTATTTCTTATATAGTGATTTATTCTATATCAAATAATAACTTCATGTTTTCTAGAACGCGAATCAAGTTATAATTAGTATGTCATAATCGTTACAATAAAAATGATACAAATCCATCTTTTAAGGATGAACCAAACAAAAAGTGTATCCAAATATGAATGCAAGTTAGTTTCAACAAGAAATAGTATTAATAAAAGTTCAAACGATACTAACTTTACTCTTTGTAACGATTGATTGTTTCTATCTGTTATCTTTGTTCTTTTTACTCTTAAAAGTTAAAAGTTTAGTTTACCTTGAAAGCTATAAGGTCCATAAGCGATAACATTGGGCTACTAAACTATAAATACAATAAATATATTAATAATAAGTGTACTTTATTTCCGATATCGGATTATCCGAATATCCGAAAATTTTGAAAAATTGATCCGATATCTGAATCCGGATATCCGAAAATCCGGATATCCGAATTTTCAGATATTTTCGGATCGGATTTTCGGATAATTCGGATTGCGGATTCGGATTCGAATATTATGCCCACCCCTAAGGCTGTTGGCCCATTCTTGCTTAATTACAAATACTTCCATTATGTAGCTCGTTTCATTCTCTTTTGATGCTTGTGTACACGGTCGAAAGTGTGTGGGGGCAGGAGGTCGACCGCCACCAGTGGATTTTTTTTTTCCAGTGTAAAAATTTTAAATTTTTCGACTTTGACCCCGGTGGATTTTTTTTTTTGCACCCAAACCTACATATTTTGCCCCAAAACCTTCAAATTTTGGCCCAAATTCTCCAACTTTTGCCCTAAAATCTTCAAATTTTGCCTCAAAATCTTCAAATTTTGTCCAAAAAAATTGCTACGGTTTAAAAAAAATTTGTTGCCCCCGGTAAAAAAAATTCTAGTTAAATGAATATAATTTCTGTTAACCACCCCTAAAACTTAACATTGTTAACAATGTACGTAGTAATTAATTTGGATATAATGGGTAAATTAAATTAATCTCCGCTTCATCTTTGTTGAGGAAGTAGTAAATTTTTTATCTTATTTGCACCTTTTCTTTTAGGTGGTTAAAATGAGAGTTGATCCGTACACCACTTGTTTTTTTGCCATACACTATCAAAAAAAAAATTTGGACTATTTTGCCCTTTCTCCCAATTATATAAGTACACTGTTTATATTTCCACTGATTTCGTTGACTAACTACACTCATCTATTACTCTATTTTAACAATTTAAATATACTTTTAACTATATTTTAATGATCTTGACTAACTACAAACAATTATCTAATATGACATTATTGTACCTTTTTCATGTATGAACTGAATTAATAAAAAAAACAACAATAAAATCCCCTAATAAAGAAGTGTTGCAGCAGGTACCATGCTACTCCAAATGACAAAATCCCACTGTCAATACTCCTACACATCCTTGCTTATGCAAATTGGGTCAAGATTCAGGAAACATTATTATTACTCCGTAATTACTAACAACATTTGTAATTTTTCTAGCTTCTAGAAGTTATCTTTAAAATATACTTTGCCCTTTTAAAAAAAAGTGTGTAAATTAATTAATCAATGGGTTAAAAAGGGTCCACCTTTTTATGTCTTGTTTTATTTCTCGTTGTCAATCAGAGGTAGTCTAGTAGATGAAAATTTGGACTAAAATTTCAAACAAAACAATAGTATAGGGACGATTTTGAAAATTTTCACTTGTAAATATTACGGAGTACAAGCGAAAAAACATTTTTCCCCCTTTTTCTTTTGCAATACAACTGTGGCTGAACTACAAACAAGCCGGCGTTATTAATCCTTATCTATCATCACTCATCAGGTTTGTTTATTTTATTAATCTTTTATAAGTCGGTTACCGTATTGAGTAATTATGCAATTACTATAATCATGGTTTTAGGGTACCACCGTTAGCTGTGTTTTAAGAATTACAGATCCAACAAACCCTAATTTATCAAATTCAGTAAACAAGATACTGGTTCAGAAGGAAAAAGATATTATATAGATTATGTTGGTTAATGCTTGTTACAAGTTATGTTTTTATAATGTCGTATTAGTTCTTTTAAAATAATTGAATTTATCACAGTGTTATTATACATAAATTGCTATTAGGGCACTGAAAAACTGGTTATTGAAATTCAGTTGTATTACATGCCTTACTGTTTTACACATTTGTGACCCAATTTACTTGCACAACACCTAATTTGAATGGTGTATATGTTTATAACAAAATGATTTCCAGTTTCATTGTGTTGCATATTTCGGTATATGCACCGTTTTTATACGTTGAGTATCTTTGTTAACGGTTTTTATCGACAACTATATGGATGATAAGTGTTGGTTCTTAAATATACGTTTTGTGTTTTTGTATTGTAAAAGTCCCTCGACTAGGCCGACTAATCCCTAACTAGTCGGTATTTTGAAGTTGTCCAACTAGTCTCTGATATGGCCAATTTATTCGGTCAAAGTTGTCAAAAGTTCAATTTAATCAGCTGTCAGATTTATTAGCTCAATGTCTTATTTATTCGGTCAAAGTTGGTCAATGTCTGACTAGTCCCCAAATCTTTGCAAAGCTATTTAACATGTTACTTATATAGGTATTTTTTGATGACATCGGGCTTTGAATTCCTAAATTCGACCTTTCGGTAGCAGAGGCGAATCTAAGTGTTGGTCATTGGGGTCACGGGACACCGCTAGTTCGAAAATTTTTAGTAGAAAATACTCTGGAAATTGTGTAGGACACCACTAAATTTAAATGTTTGACCCCATATATTTTTCAAATCTATAGTTTTACCTTTAAATTATATAAGACACTACTAAATTATACTACTCGGACCCTATATATTTTTCGAATTTATAATTTTTTTTAAGGAAAACTATCACTAAATAGTATTCTAATATAATTAGTACCGAAAAATTCGGGACCCCATTGAGTTATAATCTTTGAATCGCCATTGTTCGTTAGGAATTTTTGAATTATAATTTTCTTAATTCCAGGAATTGCATTAATGTTTATTTTGTTAATACTTGCAGTTTTGTGTTGTGAAATTACAATGGAGATGCAGATTAAAGATGGTACAAGTTTGAGTCCAGTGGTTAAAGCAACAATTCGTCTTGGATCAGAAGCACACACTATTGAAGGTTGCAATGGAATTTTATCAGAACAATTGATCTTTCTAAAAGTCGAAAGTATGAGTATATTGAAGGAATACATTACGAAACATAACGTACCAAATGACGTCCCAGATGAAATATCGTCTGAAGACGAGGGTGAGATACCCGTTGTCAAGTCAAAGAAGACTAGGATATAAAACAATTAGTTACCCTTTGATTTGGATTGAATTTAGGGACAAGTGATATGTTTGTCTCAATTTCTCAACAGATATTTTTATTATGTAGTTAGAAGATGTATTGTTGACTTTTTAGTCATAAAAATGATTTCTAAACTTCAGTATATATACATTTATAAGGTAACATGTATCCTAAATTAGTCTATATGTTGCGGTTGTCTCGTTGTCATTCTCAGAAACCTAACACACAAAATTGACGTCAGCTACAAACAACAACAACAACAAAACCCAATACCACGTAAGTGGTGTATGGGGGAGGTGAGATGTAGATAATCCTTCCTTTATCCGAGAATAAAGTTAAGTCATTTCTCCACCTAGAGTGAAAACACTCTCAAAAGTAGAGAAAATCATCCTTCTCTCTATTCGACGGATAGAGAGATTGATTCCGAGTGGACCTTCGTCAATAAGTAGGAAAAAGTTTTTTAAAAAATAAAATAAAATAAAAAATAAAATTGAGACGCCATGAAAATGGTAAAATCAAATTTTCATGGGTTTTAAATCCTGCCTGAAATTTAATTTAGGCTCTAAGAGTCAGTCAAGTCGCCAATAAATCGACGCTTGCTATTGACTCAATAACTAGGATATACGAACATAAATCAAACCTGATAACCAATAACTACAAATAAAAGTGACGTAAACGAGAATTATAAGCTAGAATACTTTGTTAACTAATTACAGATATATGGTTATGACTTGTGAGTACTTACAGTAAAGAGGGTAACAGGGGAGGCCCGGAGGGAGAACAAAGTGATCGACTGCTCAGGGTCCAGTATTTTCAGGGGCCCAATTTTTCTATATATACAGACATAATCGAAGATTTGAGAAGTAGTGGAACTAGGGAAATACAATTAAAACAGCAAAGGCAAAGCACAATAGGCCTAAAAACAACAATCAAATTTCCCGAAAAAAAGAAATCAAAGTCCACTACTCCACTAGCATTATAGCAAGGCCGAAATAACATTTTTTAAATAGTTTATATTATTCGTTAGGGTCTAAGGGTCTTTTTCTTGACCTCGTTCCAGGCCTTTAAATTCTCGAGACCGGCCCTGGAGGGTAAATGGGTAATTCCTGTCCCTTCAATCAACAATGCATGCAAATGTCTCAACCATAAAAGTAGGGTAAACTGCATAATGTTCCATTTGCCAAAATTTGGTTAATATTCTGCTAAAAAAATAAAATAATTAACTGAAAAAAATATACAAGACTTACAATTAGACCGAAAAATCTGCATATAAAGCAATTGTATCAGTAGCAACAGATGAACATTCTTCATATTCTATGTTAAAATACAATGCAAATTTAGATAATATGGAATTAGTAATGTATATAAATATCTAGATATTAAAATGTAAAAGAAATATCTAGATATTAAAATGTAAAAGAAAAATCTAGATGTTAAAATGAAAAAATCTAGATATTTTTATGTGGTAAAAATATCTAGATATTTATCCATGGAAAAATCTAGTGTGTAGAAGTTTCCATGGAGTAGTATAAATATGGGTGTTGATTTCATTTGTGAGTAAGGTGTGAGTAAGTGAAGTGTGAAGTAGAGAAGAAGTAAGAAGTGAAGAAGAGTTAGAAGTAGAAGTTGTGAAGAAGTAAGAGTGTGAGTTGAGTCCATAATATTGTAATTGTTTCTTTGTATTAATAAAAGTGTTCTTTGTTAAGTTTCCCGGTTAAGCCTTAGTTCGTGTTTGAGTTCTTAGTGCACTTGTGTTATTTTTATTATATGGTCGGCTCTGCCGCCTAAGTGATACATGGTCGGTTATACCTCCTGAATGATATATGGTCGACACTGTCGCCTAAATACTATTGTGCACTAAGGATTCATAAAATTAAAGGCTAACCAACGTCAAAGTGTTGGTCTAGTGAGTGAGTATAACCTAGGTCCTCTATAGTGGGTGTGTTGGGCTCGTCGAAGCTTCCAACAATTGGTATCAGAGCGGGTCGTTCGGGACCATTGCTAGTGGAGGTACTCATCGGTAAACGTTGGACGTTTACATCGTCTTGTTAACACCAAGGCCCTAAGGGAGATTCTGTCGGAGCACAGTTAGGAACTGTGAAAGCTCATCGGTCAGGGACCAAGCTTATTGGACGTTGGACGTCATGATGGCAGATCTTGCAAGTACGAGCAGTTGAATCAAGAGTCTCAATAACCACAACTATGGTTATTGACGGACTTGTATAGAATCCTACCTACAAGGACAGGATTTATGGAAAATAGTTGCTGGCAGTGACACAACGCCTCCACCAAAAGAAAATGTTGAAGCCTTGAGAAAATGGAACATCAAGGCTGGAAAGGCTTTATTTATACTGAAGACTACAATCGAGGAGGATCTATTGGAGCACATCCGTGACGAGAAAACACCGAAGGCAGCTTGGGAAACTTTTGACAAGTTATTTTCAAAGAAGAATGAAGCACGCCTCCAGCTCTTGGAAAATGAGCTCGCAGGTATCTCACATGGAAGTTTGTCTATTTCCTAGTATTTCACCAAGGTGAAATCTATTTGCCGTGAGATATCTCAGCTTGCTCCTGAAGAGAAAGTGAGTGATGCAAGGATGAAGAAAATTATCATCCATGGCTTAAGATCCGAGTATAATGGATTTATAGCCGCTGTGAGAGGATGGCCTACTCAACCATCATTAATAGAGCTGGAGAATCTATTGGCTAATCAAGAGGCATTAGCCAAGCAGATGAATGAAGTAACCATAAAAGACGGAGAAGATGCACTTTTCACCAATAAGAAGAAAGCAACATCTCGAAGACAAGAGGCGATGAAAGAAAGTAAGACATATGGGTGGAAGGGTCACCCAAAATCAAAAGGCAACGCTTCAGGGGGAGCTCAACAAGGAAGAAGAGATCATCGCCAACAATACGGGGAAAATGATAAGAGAAAGAATGGTGAATGCTTCAATTGTGGCAAGAAGAGTCATTTTGCTCGAGATTGTAGATTCCCCAGAAGGCGAACTTTCGAAGGAAATGTGTCCGCCGCAAGAGATGAGAAGAAAGAGGTCACATTCGAAGCAACCATTAATGAGGAAACATGGGATGCAGAAGCTGGACTCTCTGTTGAAGCTGACATAGATGATCAAGCTCTTACAATAACTTTAAAGTCAAAAATAAACTACAAAGATGATTGGATCATCGATTCTGGGTGCTCAAATCATATGACCAATGATGAGACGAAGCTGCAAGAAATGGAGGATTACAAAGGAAAGAGAGTCGTGTTGACAGCCAACAATTCAAGGTTGTCTATTTCTCACATTGGAAAGACAATAATTCCAAGTGAAGACGACTCTCATAAGCTCCAACTCGAGAAGGTGTATCTTGTCCCTGGCCTAAAGAAGAATTTACTGTCAGTACCACAATTGACAGCAGAAGGGAATTATGTGCTCTTTGGACCAGAAGATGTGTCCGTATTCAAGAGAGTGAAGGTGGTTGGCAATCCAATCATGCAAGGAAGAAGAATAGAGTCGGTCTATGTACTATCTGCTGAAACAGCATATGTTTATAAGACTCGAAAGAATGAGACGACTGATCTTTGGCATGAACGTCTTGGGCATGTGGGCTACAACAAGTTAAAGGAGATGATGGTGAAACACATAGTAAATGGGCTTTCTCAAATTAATATCCGAACAGATACAATATGTGCTGGATGTCAATTTGGTAAAGCTCACCAATTGCCATTCAAGGAGTCAGTGCATCAGTCCAAGACACCACTAGAGCTCATACACTCAGATGTCTTTGGCCTAGTGAAACAAACATCACTTGGAGGTATGAAATATATGGTGACATTCATTGATGACTTCTCAAGATATGTGTGGGTTTACTTCATGAAAGAGAAGTCGGAGACTTTTCTGAAGTTTAAAGAGTTCAAGAACAAGGTAGAAAGTGAGCTCAATAATAAGATTCGATGCTTACGCACAGATAATGGAGGAGAATATTTATCAATCGAGTTCAATATCTATCTTGAGAAGCACAAGATCAGAAGGTAATTAACTTGCCCTAATACTCTACAACAGAATGGAGTGGCAGAACGTAAGAATCGTCATCTTGCTGAAACCTGTCGAAGTATGCTTCATGGTTAGAATGTACCAGGAAGATTTTGGGCCAAATGTATGAGGACGGCTTCATACGTGATTAACAGACTCCCACAAACAAAGTTGGGATATATCTCACCAAATGAAAGATTATGGAAGATCAAGCCAACCGTCAATCATCTCAAGGTTTTTGGATGTGTATGCTACGTCTTCGTGCCAGATCATCTCCGAAGCAAATTTGATAAGAAGGCAATTCGATGCATTTTTGTCGGTTATGATGAATCAAGAAAAGGATGGAGATGTTGTGATCCAAATACTGGAAAGTGTCATACTTCAAGAAATGTGGTATTTGATGAAGCTTCTTCATGGTGGTCACTGAAATGCCCCGTCCTAATCCATCTGGACGAAGTCATCAACATTTGATCCCAGAGCGATGATCGACTCCAAGTAATGTCCTTAAAATGAGCAAATGCACAGCGGAAGATTTCTTTCATACCTGAGAATAAACATGCTTTCAAGTGTCAACCAAAAGGTTGGTGAGTTCATCGGTTTATCTTAAAACAATAAAATTCATCATTTTGATAGACCACAAAATTTAAATGCTGCATGGTACAAATGGGCCCGAATCCTATACCCACCTGTAATGTACATGCTATATCTTTTAAATACAGTACATCTTTCTCGTGTACGAAATCATTTTCATAAATCATAGTAACCGTACACATATCTTGTGCACAAAAATAACATACACATAACCTGTGTATAAAATCATTCTCTCGATATATAACATTCACATCAACAGGTGGCAATTATCATGTCCACATAATTCAATGGTGGCAATTATCATGTCCACATAATTCAATGATGGCAATTATCATGTCCACATAATTCAATAATACTCCGCAGAACTTCTGTCTGCATAATAATTCATTCGAGGAATGTTTTGCTTGTGTCTATCTCGTCAAACATTTATAAAAGCATTTCATGTATTCACAGTTCAAAATATATTTCAAAAGCATTTAATAAAGCAGTTATAAAAGCAGCGCATGTATTCTCAGTCCCAAAAATATAAAGAGTAAAAGAGAGCAAATGAACTCACCATACTGTATTTTGTAGTAAAAATACATATAATGACATTGAACAACTGAACAATGCAGGGTTGGCCTCGGATTCACGAACCTATAGCATTTATGTATATATTAACACACATAATTGTAGTCGAATAATTTATATATTATATCTTAAATTATATATCTTATATTTTTAGTTTGTATGTTCATTTAAAATAATTAATATTTAGATAGTTTTATATATATATGTGATTAGTATTATGTTGAAAATCAATAATTTGTTATATGTAAATATTTATATAATTAGTGTTAATACGTTTATTTTATAATTTTATGTGATACTAATATATTATGTATCAAATATATTTTTATGTATATAATATTTCATAGATGATAATAATAATAATAATAATAATAATAATAATAATAATAATAATAATAATAATAATAATAATAATAATAATAAAGATAATAAGAATAATAAAATTTATAATGATAATATTAGTAATAATAATAACAATAAAATTAATAATGATAATTATACCTTATAACACAAGCTCTAAAAAAAAAACATGCCCGTACCAGGACTCGAACCCGCGACCTCTAGCTTAACAATCTAGCACCTAAACCAATCGATTTGCATCTGTTTATCTGATTTATGTGCCATCCCCTAATATATAATCCATAATGGAAGACAAGCCCAAGATAACAAGCCCAACTAGAAACCCATTTACCAAAACCCTTTTAATAAAACCCAATCCATTATCCTATCATCGTTTCCATTGCTAGGTTAAAAAAAAATATATACTCCGTAACAGAAAAAGGTAACAACAAATAATCACAGCATTTTAATCTTCGTCATCCATTAATCTCATTGCGAAAACATCTTTCTTCATTATTTCGAGAATTATGATTTTATGTATCACCTCTATTTTCATTTCCTTTCGGTTGAAACATAAACATAAAGCTGCAGTAGGAGATGATTTGTTGTTTGGTTTATGGATTATCTGAAGCAGAAACAATAAGTAGAAGCAGGAGGAATCAGTCAGCAGGGATGTTGATAGTGGTGAATAGTAGTAAGAACGTTACGGTTATGATGGTTATGGGAGGTGGAGAATGGTGGTTGTAGAACGGTTCATAATAGCAACAAGACAGAAATCGCAGGAAGATAGCTGAAGAAGAGAAACGTAGCAGCACCAACAAAGGTGATTTTGCTGGTTAGTTTTGTGGTCGGTTTTGTAAATGCTCAACAGATATTGTAGCCCAATAAAATCATGGCAGCCTCAAAAATAAATTATAGACTAATTAAGCCCAACCGTTTCACAAGCCCAACTAGTAACAGTTTCAAAAAAAAAATATCTGCTCGATATATTCGCTTTCTTTGTGGCATGTGGGGTTCGCTGGAGAAAAATAATAACATGTTATTCCTTTACAGCTCACATTCCTCACATGTAATATTTGGTAATAATACTATCATGTCTTCCACTATGGTCGGCCAAAAAGGAAACCATGATCATGCTAAAGTAGCTTTTGGATTGATAAAATTATTCGATGGTTTGCTATTTCAGATATATATATATATATATATATATATATATATATATATATATATATATATATATAAGTTTACATACTGCAGCGGTTTTAATGGAGTTGGAGTCATGATTCCAGGGTTAGTGTTAATTGAAATAGAATATAAAAGTGTTAGTAATCGATTCATCATAGCTGCAGGTGTTCTTCGAGTTCGTTATTCTCATAGGAACCAGAAGGAAACAGAAGACTAGCCGGCTATTTCAAAATAGAACAAAAATGAGGATGGTTGAGGAATTGAAGTCGTAGCAGTTGATGGTTTAGTGTGGTGGTGATTGTAGAAAACCGAAGCAAGGAAAAGGAGAGAGAAGTGGAGGTGGTGATGAAAGTTTGAGCTCAAAAAGAAACAGGTACATATATGTTTGTTTGAGTTATTGTGTGTATCCAAATGTGTTCATGTCTCTTTGTATATATAAAATGGTGATAATCCATTAGTTACAAATGATGTATTGAATCTACAGAATATTTAGAGTAGACTGAAAAATAAAATAGATAGTGACCTGAAACAGATTTTAACTTCTTGTTTTTGTCGACAGAATTCATTACATAAATAAAACGTGGTGATGGAGATGGATAGTTGACAACTTGTGGTGGTATTTTTGGATTTCATGAAGAAGAAATGAAGATAGAGAGAGAGAAGATAGTTTGGTCATATAACTCTACTGCAATTGTATCTGTAAGGTTACATAGATAGAATTATAGAATAGATCAAGATATATGAGAAGATAGGTAGATGTTGATAGATTGAGAAAGGTAACAGATTGCAGACAGAACAAAATTTTATAAAGTTAGATAGGGATGTTAAACAAAATCGTACGAGTTTGTGGATTAGTTTTAGTAATTAGATTCCAAAGAGTACAAATCAAATACAGTTAGAAAAGGATGTGAAACAGATTTTGTAAATATATGTTTGATTTCTTCCATTAGCAGGTAAAGAATATATGTAATGTGATAATAATAACTCAAATTTGTCTTGTAGTGTTGAAATCGATATCCATCAATAATAGACAAGATTAAATTTCAAACAGTAGAAGGACAGTAAAAAAAAATATAATGTTGAAGTTGATCTCCAACCGAATTTAGAATTGCCTAAATCATTTCATATTTGATTGATGTTAATAATTAATAAATATTAATATCTTACTAGTGATCGAAATACTATACTAATAATCATAATATCAGAATTAAATTAATACTTATAATATAATAATATTATTGATAAAGATACTAATAATGATAATAATAATTTTTATTAAAAATAATAATTTTTAGTAATAATAATAATAGTAATCATAATAAAAACAAAAAAAAATCATAATTTCACTAATTATAATAATAATAATGATATTAATAACGATAACGATAATATTAGTAATAATAATATAACAAATTGAATGTAACAAATTTTATGCATATATATTAGATATAACTAATACTGATACTAATATTAATATTATTAATAATAATAATGAAAGTAATAACATTTAATATATTAATATTATAATTTATATATATCATATTATATGATAACATTTATTGAATATTGAATATTTATATATTATATATATATTACAATATATTAATAGGAATCATATATAGATTTATATCAAATGTATATTTATATATTTTCCTTTTAATAGTAACTTAATTGTTCTAATTATTATTCTACATTTTTCATTCTATTTGATTGAAGTATACTTTATTAATTCAAAATATTATATATACACTTTATATTTATATTTATATATATTTACTTATTTATTTACACACAATTGTTCGTGAATCGTCGAGAACAGTCGAAGGTTAATTGCATATATGAAAACAGTTCAAAAATTTTGAGACTCAAGACAACAGACTTAGCTTATCGTGTCAAAATATATTAAATCGTATCGAGAGTTCGGTTTAAAATTAGTCAAAATTTTCCAGGTCACTACAGTACCTACCCGTTAAAAAAAATTTCGTCCCGAAATTTGATCGAGGTCGTCATGGCTAACCATAAAAAATGTTTTCATGACGAATATGTGTTGATAATTAGAGTTTTATCATCATTGAGTAATATAGATAAAACAATTTGATTACGCGAAGAGTATAAGTGAAGCTATCGCAAAAGAATGAAATGAGTTAATATATATTCGTTTTAACCGATGACGTAGTCATGATTGATTTTCCGGAATTCATGGGATTTAAAGAAAATCTTTGCGATAAGATTTGGTTCTTCGGCGATTAAGGAAATTAGGATCCGCTTTAAATGCGATCATCCGTTTTGATTGCTCTGTCGGATATCGTACTATAAATCCACCCCCGTCGTTTCCTTATAACTCACACCTTCTATTCTTTCTCCCTCAACTCATACTTTAAAGCATCCATTCATATGCTCCATCCAGTACTTATTCTTGATATACTCCTAACTTTCATATCTGTCATTCTTCTTTTTCATTTACCATCAGAGGATTTTATTTATTTTTACTATTACCTTGGGGTTATAGTAATTTTAATTCTCCCGTGCCTTTACGTGGCAATACGTATTGATGTGCACGGTTTGTAATTTATATGTTGTTGTCGAGCTTTATATTTTCTTTTATATTCAAGAGTTCCATACTTTTGTCTCCTCTTCCCGACTTCAAGTCAAGCGAATAATGGTCCAGAATTCGTAGGTATGAATTTTGGGATGAACATAGTTAATGTTCTAAGAAGGGAATCGTAATGGCAAAATATTGATTTGTCAAATTACCAGAATTCAATAGAAAAGATAGAACTATCAGGAGATATGTTCTTAATATGTTTGGAGATTAGGTAGAATGTAAGAGTCGTGTAACATGGCACATGATGATGGTACTGTGAATCATCACATTCCATTAGAAACTCAGCATGACTTACTGTAATATAATCACGTTGATCAAGTGTCATTATATTATACTAATTCATGCATCAATTTATTTACATTTCTCTAGAATTTATTCATAAATTAAACTCAGATTTTTCAGAAGTTTCCAATATAATGAAACACAGGAAGCACGAAGAGGTATATAATTTCGGACGAGAATATTTATGAAAATATCCTCAGAAATATCGAATATATTGATGATGATATTTTGGAATTTCTAAGTTCGATGGTTGATGGAGAAAGATTTTCCGCAAGATTTTAACATGACTTCGGAGCAAGATATTCTCTAAAGATTTCAACGGATCCAGAATTATCTGGATTCTTTGAATATAGGGTTTGGTTCTTGTATTTGTCCTTGGTCTCTTTCGTGGTTAGCTCAATCCATTTTCCAGTTCTAACTTTTCTGAGCTTTTCCAACATGCTATTCCTTATCATCAAACTTCCGACGATTAAGGTCGTTTACGGTTGTCTACAGTTTCTGCTGCTTCATTCAGCTTTTTCAAAATTCAATGTATTGATTCGTAGGCTGGTTGTTTTTCAAAATTTCAGAATGGAAGGTCATAATTCTAAGAGATAAAGGTTATACATATAACTGTTGATGTAGTCATGCTGCGAGATTCAAAATACTGATTGTTAATTCCCGGTAATTGGTATGGCAATTATCATTACAAGATGCGGATGAGTATATGAATAGGTTTCAATAAAGTTAATGATTTTTCGAAAAGTCAAAGATCAATGAAGTTGCTGGTAAGTTTACTGCTAGTGCGGTGGAATATAAACGGTTTCCTGATAACGATGACGAAAGGCAAACTTATATATCGATGTTATAATAGTGTTTATTCGAATGAAAAGTCGAAATTGATTTGCTGAAACTGTGACAAAATTGGCTAATTTGGAAAGGGATTGCAAAATTACTTTCGGTAATAATAACGCCAAAGGAGCTAGCACAGATACGTGTTAAACGTTTGTTCAGGTTCCGTGTGTTTTCAAATGCATAACTATATGCATCCATCTCTTCTTACGTAGTTGAAGTGCGGTTGGTTCATCCTATCGATTGAAGTGTTTTCAAGAATTATGAAAGGTTTGAATCGCAGACTGTAATCGTCAAGATACAAATGAGGTTTAAAAATGAAATCAAGTGGCAAACTTGAAGAATTATTTAGTTTCATATGTTCTAATCAATATTTTAATTCATTTTAATTGTCCACTGTTATTAGTCCACAGTCGATAGTCCACAGTTGACAGTCCAATAATTCATATATAATTTAATATATAATATTCGAATTAATTAATACGTATTTTGACCCTTGTACATGTCTCAGACTCGATCAAAACTCAAATTATATATACTATTGTAGAATCAACCTCAACCCTGTATAGAGAACTCGATCATTACTGCATATAGAGTGTCTATGGTGACTCCAAATAATATATATAGATGTGTCGATATGATATGTCAAAACTTTGTATACGTGTCCCGATATTTAAAGTGCGTAAAATAAATGACAGAAATTAAATGACGATAAATAAAGTGCGTAAAGTAAATAACAGAAATTAAATGACGATAAATAAAATTGCGATAATTAAATTACGATAAATAAACTGCGATAAATAAAATGTAATCAGTTAGCTAGGAACAGTTAGCTAGGATTTTGTTAGCGTGGTTTCTTAACAGAATTTTCTCATAGTTAATTTGTTTGTTTCTAACAAATTTTATTTTTATCAAATGTTTTCTTCATTATTCCACTTGTTGGATTCTGATAGGTCAAAATTCAAATATGAAATTGAATGAAAATGGTTATTCTGCGGTGAATGGATTCATATATCTGTGGATGTAAGTAGGATAGTGAATGACTGTTGAATTAGATTTGAAGATTGTACAGTGTAACTTATTAATGTAAAATCTAAATATTCCTCGGGTATTACCTACCCGTTAAAATATT